>NC_059116.1:8617721-8795221 GCF_020740685.1 Jaculus jaculus | reverse complement strand
CTGAAATTTTTGAACCCTGACAACCTAGCCTGATACCATAGATAACAGTCAAAATGCAGACACACTGAAAATATTCTAGAGCATTATCTTTGAGCTATGTGCATAAAAGTTATGAAACAAAGGAATTTCATGTGAAGATTTGAGTCCCAAGCCAAGATATCTCATATACATATAAATATCTCAAAATCTGGGGCTGGAGAAGTGGCGCTTGCCTGCAAAGCCTAAGGATCAGGGGTTCAATTCCCCAGTTCCCACATAAAGCCACATGCACAAAGTGGCAGATGCATCTAGAGTTGGTTTATAGCAGCTAGGAGCCCTGGTGTGCCCATTCTCACTCTAACTCTTTTCTCTTGATATTTATCTTGCAGAGAAATAAAAATATTCTAATTTTTAAAAATCCAAGATAAATCAATAGATCTGAAATCAGAAAAACACATCTAATCCCAAGCATCTTGAAATAGACATATTCAATCTGAATTTTTACCACAGCATAATGAGGTAATATGTGAACTGGATTCATTCAAATTATATCTGACCTAATGGAATTAAGCATAGACTATTAACTTATTAGCTGTTATGTATAAAACTTTGGGATATTTTTAAAGTTCTCTGTCCCATGAGATGCTCTCAAAGAGAATCACGATGACTAAAATAATGGCTTTCAGCAAAGTGTCTCTCAAGATCAATTAAGTCACCTGGGTAATATGAAGGAAGGTATGTCTTTCCAGATTACAAAAGTACCTCTTAGCTAGTTTAAAGAACTTCTCTTTAAATTTTGCATTTTGGCAAAATATTTTATACCATTGTTGTGAAGATTTTTTTTCCTAAAATAACGATGACTTGATCCCTAAGGAAACCAATGTTATGGACCTAATATTAATTCAAATCATCATTTTTCCTCCAAAAATAACAATGATCTGACATTCCCAGAGTACAGCATGCGTGCCCTGCTGAGTCATAGTTCTAGCTACTCACCTTGTCTCCTGCTTCTCCTTTTGTCATTTAATTACACGTCTAGAATCTACTAAATATAGTGTCTGGCTGCCTGTGCCTCTTCTCGGGGCAATAGGTGATTTATTGGATGACATTGGCAGGACTGGCTGACTCACAGGTATCCAGCATTCACACGAAAACATTGGACCTTTCTCTGGGCTCCAAGCCCTCAAACTTTGTAGGAGTGATTACTTTCTATGCAGCTCCTAGGAGTTTCAGAGTAACTTTTCGCTTGCTGTCCACTACATTTGAGACTGTGTTCTAAGGAAACATTAAGTTCCAAATTTAATTACAAATTCAAGAAGTATGTGCAAGTAGAATATAGTATATGATATATGCATGTGCCTTAATAGCTATTATCTAAACCTGGATCATAGCACAACATGCAGATACTTTGCCTTCATTTCTTTCACACGTCCAACCAGCTCTCTCTTTCTCCCTCTCAAATAGAGTAGCTCTTGGATTAACTTGATACACTTGGGAGACAGTCTGAGTACTTGGCACAGAGTATAGAGTTTATATGCATTACACACCGCAAATAAACACCACTGGAAAAGTATTGGTGTAACTCCATGGGTAAGAGGAGATATACAAGGATAGCATGAGGAGAATGAAACCAACACATGATTAGTCTGTACAGCAAAATGCCTAATAAATAAGCTAGTTTTAAAAACTAAGTTAGGGCTGGAGAGATGACTGAGCAGCTGAGGCACTTGCCTGCAAAGCTTGAGGACCCAGGTTCGATTCCCCAGTACTGGCACAAGGTAGTACATGTGTCTGGAATTCGTTTGCAGAAGCCGGGTGGGGCGGGGAGAGGAACCAGTGCCCTATTCTCTCCTCTCTGCCCCTCTCTCTGTGTGTCAAATGAATAAATAATAAAATACTTTTAAAAAATTAAGTTAGAGCGGTTACCTCTAGTGTGCTGTAGAACCTCTGTTTTATGAGCTACGTAGACGTGATAAGAAAGCAAGGCCATGTGGTATAGCAGAAAGACAGATGTGGAGGGCGGGCAGACACAGCCGGATTCCAGCCCAGCTCTGATGTCCACCAGCTCTCCGCCCTTTGGGCCTCGTTTGCCCGTGGGTAAAATCAGAAAGAAGAAGCGAGGCGACTTGTGCCATGTTGTGATAAAGGATAAAAACACATGAGCATTTAGTCAGTTACAACAACTGCTGTGTTTCTAACTTTTCTCCAATACATAGAAATGATAAGCAGGAAGTCCTAGGGAGATGGAGGGGTTTTTGAATGGCTTTAAGATCTTTGTCTAAAAGGGAATTTCGAGATCAGAGAAGAAATGGGAGTTCATCACACCCACCTTAGGTGCTGCCCACAGTAACAGGTCGGCTTCGGTTAACCGCCCTTACCGCCCGAGACCTCAGCCCTTCCTGGCCCGCCGAGAAGCAGTGTCTGCCCTTTGCCCTAAAATAACCATTTAAGAGAAGGCAGGAAGACAATAACCCAGATTTGTGTCTGAAACACAGAAAAGAGAGGGGCTTTGGAGTCAGCGAGACCCAGCTACCTTTGTGGTCACTGGGAGGTTTTGTTCTTTTATCCTATAAATAAGGGGAAATTTTACCATCCTTTAAAGACGACTGTGAAGGTGAAATTACATGTACTGCTGGAAGCATCCCGGGCTGGCAGAATGGGCTAATGTCTTTTCTCTTCCTGTCCAGACCCTATTGTTCCCTCACTGCTGTCACCCGCTACTTAGAAAATAAGCCTGTCGCAAAGAAATCAGACTGTCCAGAGATGAACGAGGCCCAGGGGGCGTCCACGGGCCGGACACAGAAAAGCACTTGGGGCTCCTGCGTGGTGAAGAATTAAGCTTCCCTGAAGAGTGGCCCGCCCTTGGTGCTCAGCTCTGGGGAGATGATACTTGGGTTTCTGGCTGCCCTGCCTGACAAGGTCTCTGTTTGCCCGAACATTTTAGCCAGCAGATAGTTGAGATTTAGGGTCAGGCCATTACAGTTTCTTACTTCCAAAGAAAGTGATGGCTGATGGCATCGGCCAGCCTTCCCGGGGGCTGGGGGGGGTCGAGTACAGCCGTGGAGGGTGTATGTGATTGACAGGACAGCGCACTGTCGACCAGAGGCTCAGATGGGCAGGGCCTGTTGTTATTGCTGCATGTCACCACACCCTGGGGTCAGGATGGCACCTCCAGGAGTGGGCAGCCTATGCCCTGCACTTGCAACCTTTGTGGGCTCTGCCCTCCACACCTCTCCTATTGACTGGTGCAAACATGAATCCTCAGCCACCATAAACCTGCCAGCATGAGCCTCGCAGAGCGGCTGGAACGCTCCGAGTCCTTCCAGTGGGTTATACAACTGAGGGCGCTTACCAGTATCCTGAACTCATGTTAGGCATCAGAAATAAAAGTCTTGGGGCTGGGGCTGGAGAGATGACCTAGCAGTTAAGGTGTTGGCCTGCAAAGCCGAAGGATCCTGGTTCAACTCTCCAGCACCCACGTAAGCCAGATGCACAAGGGGGCATTCTCTCTCGCTCTCTTTCTCTCTCTCTCTCTCTCTCTCTCTCTCCCTTTCTCTCTCTCAAATAAATAAATAAAATATTTTTGTAAGTCAGGGCTGGAGAGGTAGCTCAGTGGTCAAGGTGCTTGACGGGTAAGCCTAAGAACCTGGGTCCAATTCCCCAGTACCCACATAAAGCCACATGCACAAAGTGGCACATCTGTCTGCAGTTTGTTTATACGTGTGTGTGTGTTTTCTTTCTCTTTATCTCTCTACACAAATAAATAAAATATATAAGTAAAAAGAAATAAGCCAGGTATGGTAGCACACGCCTTTAATCCCAGAACTCAGAAGGCAGAGATAGGAGGATCTCCATGAGTTAGAGACCACTCTGAGACTAACTACATAGAGAATTCCAGGTCAGCCTGAGCTAAAATGAGACCCTACCTCGAAAAAACAAAAAGACAAAGAAGAAAAGAGAAAAAGAAATAAAAGTCTTTTTCTGTCTCCCTCTAGCTTGGCTGTTGGCCCACTTGGATGGTTTCTATCATCAACCTGACAGGACCTAGAATCACCTGTGAGCAATGATCTTGAGCAGGTTCACTGACGTGGGAAAACTCTGCTGAGCTGGGGGACCCCATTGCGCGGCCCGGGCTCTTGGGCACTATCAACAGGAGACAGCAAGCCCAGCAGCAGCGTTGTCCCCTCTGCTTCCGCCCTGTGCCCACGGTGTGCCCTGCTGCCACGAGCCCCTGCCGACTTCCTTCCCTGCCTTGAGGGACAGTAACCTGGAACTCAAAGGCGAAACAAGTCCATCCGCCTTTAAACTGATTTTTGTCATGCATTTTGTCCCTGCAATGAAAAAGGTAAGTGACGTGCACATAAGCATGATCATTTCAGAAAACAGGGAAAGAGTCATAACAGGGAAGATTTTCCCTCATCTGGACAACACAGACAGAGGAGGTTGTGCGAGGGAATTTTAATGGATAAGTGATAATAGAGAGGGTGGGGGAGGCTTCATGAGAGGAAGATGGACGAACCAGTTTTCCCAAAGGAACATTACGTGAGGCGCCGTTACAACATGATAGCAACATGGAAGGCTTATGATGGAGCACGACGAAGCATTAGACATACAAGACTCTATTGGTAAAACTCCAAAACCTAGAGAGTAGTCTCCTACCAGCAGAGGTGCCAGCACAATATGTTTTGAATTTGAGCTCAAAAAAATATAAACAGGGCTTGCAGACGTGTGCGTCCATGCCCGACTGCTTCTGCTGATGCTGAGATTCAAACAAGTGAGGCCTCAGGTCCTCATGTGCATGCAGCTCCTAACCACTGAGCCACCTCCCTAGTCCCAAGACACGGAAGTTTAAAAGCACCCTGTATGATGCTACCACGTACCCACGTTTGGAAATGACTAGTATATGTGACAGCCATGAAAGACTTTAAATGCCAAGCCAAAGGAAATGAGTTTACTTTGTGTTTTGGCCAATAAGCTTTGGTTGAAGTCTGTTTTCTTTCCTATGTCTCTTGCTAGCTGTCATGCTCTGCTCTGACCGCACATGGCTGGTGTCCTAAGTCATGAAAACACATTCCACAGAGCACAGGCTGTATAGTCCTGGATCCTTCATGGTTCCAGAGAGTTCTCTCTGTCAGGCTCCTTTAAAGTGATGCTTTCATGGTGTTTGATGTTTGCTTCTAGCTGCATCTGGGTTCCTCTGAAAGCTTTGAGGAGTTGAGCAGAAACAAGAAGAGAGATCTGCCCTGTCCAGACCTGTCTGCTCCAAGTGGGAAGGTCCATTGTGATTTTAGACTTTTCTAGTCTCTGGGCACCTTGGTGGTGGCATCAACTTAATGTGGAGACAGAGGGATGGCCGAGACACACATTGGACCTGGCCCCTCACCCATGAATCTCAGATGTACAACTGTGTTCTCCAGGAGGCTGGAAGGAAATTGCTATGAGATAAACCCAGAGGTAGACAACCAAAACAAAAAAAGGAATTGGGAATTTTCTGCTGAAGAGATGGCTTAGCAGTTAAAGAGCTTGCCTGTGGAGCCTAACGACCCAGATTCAATTCCCCAGTGCCCCATGTAAGCCATATGCACAAGGTGACGCATGCGTCTGGAGTTCGTTTGTGGTGGCTGGAGGACTTGGTGTGTCCATTCTCTCTATATCCCTCTTTCCAATTAATTAATTAATTAATTAATTAATTGTGCCTAGGCTTCATGTCAGCCAAACTCTGAAAGTAGACCGAATTTTTGTAAATGCTTGTCTTCTATAAGCTCTCTCTCCTCTCCTTCTCCTCTTTCTCTTGCTCCCCTCCTCTCTCGCTCTGAAAAATGACCTAATTGTTTATTTAAGATGCCTTTCTGACTTGCAAGGCCATGGGAGGCATCACAGCAAAGGTGTCCTTCAACCTGTCATAACCCGAGGCACAGAAAGGTGTGCCTTGAGCCATTGACACAATACCTCTCCTGATACTAGCTTTGGTGTGGCTATCATTCTTCCTGGAAAGGGCAGGTCTGCAATACAAATGTATTTACTTCAAATTAGAAACAAGGGCAAACTTGCACAGACTAGCAAAGTTATTAGAGTTGGGACAAGCAATTTTCCATTTCAGTGGGATCTCACCTCTAGACTTCCCCAGGGTCCAAGTAGCCCAGAGTTTCATTTTATCAACTCTCTATGCAGAATGTCCCCACATCATAACTGCATGCTTCAAAGTTATACTTTATAGTCCAGGAACAATTGGATTTTTTTTGTTATTTTTATTTATTTATTTGAGAGTGACAGAGAGAAAGAGGCAGAGAGAGAGAGAGAGAGAGAATGGGTGCTCCAGGGCCTCCAGCCTCTGCAAACAAACTCCAGACGAGTGTGCCCCCTTGTGCATCTGGCTAACATGGGACCTGGGAATCGAGCCTCAAACCGGGGTCCTTAGGCTTCACAGGCAGGCACTTAACTGCTAAGTGATCCCGTCAGCCCACAACTGGAATTTTTAATAAAAGATATGCATTAATCCTTACTATGCCTACCATGGATGATTTCAAAAGGTATTGCAAGAATTAGTGGGTGTCGGGCTTGAGACATGGCTCAGTAGTTAAAGAGTGCTTCCTGTGCAAGGAAAGGACCTGAGCACTCGGTGCAAGTCCTCAGAACCCGTGTAACCAGCTGGCCATGGTCATGCGTGTCTGTCACCGCAGTCCTGAAAGGAGCAAGGCCAGAGGACTGCCGAGGCTCATGAAAATTGAAAACTCTGGATCTCAGGAAGAGACTCCATCTCTCAAGAAGATGAGCAATGGATGGGACAGCTGATGCTCTCCCCTGACCTCTGTGTACACACAAGTTGTCACATGGGCACGTGCACGTGCACACACAATGAACATATGGCACACACTACCCCGCGCACTTACAGACGGGGGCAGAATTAAGGGGTGTAAACATCCTGGGTCATTGCCAACTTTTTAAGTCCCCATAAAATATACAACTAGGCCTTTTTGTAACTGTGTGAAAGAGAAGAGGCCTGCAGAGTGGAAGTTTGTTCTTTAAATGGACAAACAGTAGAGATTTTAGACTCTGTAGGTCACACAGTGTCTGTCACAACTGTTAAAACTTGCCATTTTAGGGCAAAAGCAGTACAGGTGATACATCGGCCAGTGAGTGTGTCTGTGTTCTGATAAAACTTTATTGACAATAGCATGTTTCCGACTACATATGGCATTGGGGCCACAGTTGAGTGAACCTGGCCTAAGGGAATGAGGAAGATAGAAAAAAATTGAGAATCAATAGACCATTAAGAATTGGTAGAAATTCTAACAAGCCTGCCAGATACTGAATCAATTAGAATAAAAGTAAGCATTTCTGTATGTTTTCAATAATCAGAGAGTCCAATTAAAGATAAGATACTGCTTATGATAATAGCAGAAATTACAGAGAATCTAAGAATTAACCAAGAATATGCCACCCTTGTATGAGGGATATATTAAGCTTTACTAAAGGAAGCAGTAACTGGACTCCCTAAAATGAAAAGTAAGCTTCTTAAAATTCAACCCAAATTTATCTGTATATTCAGTGCAGTTTTGTGTTTGACAGAATAATGAACTCCCAAAGAGATCCACCTCCTAACCTCTTGAATATGTGAACACGTGGTCTGACATGAAAAAAGACAGTGGCGCATCTGATGAGGGCTGCTGTTGTGGCTTGAATCCAGAGTGTGCTCCACAGGCTTCCTTTTGTTTTGAATACTTGGGCCTCAGGCCATGTAAAGTTTAGGAGATGGAGCCTGGCTGGTGGACGTAGTTCATTCAGGGCAGAGGCAGGCCCACAAAGGTTTTGTTTTTTAATTCGTTATGTAAGCAGCTCATGTTGGTACTGTCTTTACCCTCATCCCTGTCCCCTCCCCTCCACAGGGACCCTCCCCATTGGGGAGTGCAGATCATGCATTGTGGGGTTAGCCATCGATTATGGGGAAGAGGCAATGTCTCTCTGCATAATGTCCCAACATGTGGCTCTAACAATCGTTGTGCCCCCTCTTCCGCAAGCCATGTTGGGTTCGATTTAGGTCTACTTCAGTGATGAGGACTTGGGAGCTTCTGTGTCGCTAGATCTCTGGTTTGGTAGGAGTTAAGTGTCCTCTGTGTCTATCTCCTTTACCCTTGTGCTGATACCAGGTTCAACACTCTTACGCTTTTCCCCAATTACTCTACAGTTTCAGCTGGGGCCCAGGTGAGGTGCGATGGGTTAACCGCCTTTGTTTGCAGCCAGATTTTCATGTTTCTGGTCTAACACTGTGAGGTGAGGCGCTTCCTGCAGCACATGTCTGTGTTCTGCTTCTGCCATGAACTCCAACATGCCTTTTCCACCTTGCTGGGCTGAAACATTTGAAAGCATAGCAAAATAAATCCTTTCTGCCTTAAGATGTTTTGGCATAGTATTTCATCACAGCAAAGAGAAAAGAGTTAATATGATTATTAACGTTCAGATGGGGCAGTTATCCATGACCACCAAGTGCACTGATTGGTAAAGACCCTTTCTGAGCAGAAGACCTTTCCTCCCAGCTGTGGTCAAAGGCATATGACAGTGTCACCAGCTAGGAAGATGACAGAAGGAGCAGGATAAGTCAAGCAATGCAAATGTCATCTCAAAGCGGAAAGGGCAAAGAGACAGATTTTTTTTTTTTCCTGAAAGTTTCCAAAATAGAATTTGGCCTATCAGACACCCTATTTTTAGGCAAGACCATGTAAAACTTTCAACCTTCAGAACTGTAAGATAATATTTTTTTGTTGTTATTCTGAGTCATTAAGTTTGTGGCAACTTGTTATAGTAGCAATAGAAAACTAGCAGACTTTAATCAGAGCTCTGGCTGGAGTTTCTGAGGATTTATAAACTTAGCATAACAACTATAATGTGTGTGAAGAATTAATCCAGTATTGAAAAAGAACTAAGAGAGCAGTCATTCATTACACATTCATTCATTACACTCATTATAGTCTTAATATAAGACAAGATCATAATAACAAAAGCTATGTAGGGTGTGTGTGTGTGTAGTAATAAACCAATATACCAATATAACAGAGACTTTTTTAATGTTTAAATTTTTATTAACATTTACATGATTATAAATAAATATCCCATGGTAATTCCCTCCTTCCTACCCCCCCCGACACTTTCCCCTTTGAAATTCCATTCTCCATCATATTACCTCCCCATCTCAATCATTGTACTTACATATATACAATATCAACCTATTAAGTACCCTCCTCCCTTCCTTTCTCTTCCCTTTATATCTCCTTTTTAACTTACTGGCCTCTGCTACTAAGTATTTTCCTTCTCACGCAGAAGCCCAATCATCTGTAGCTAGGATCCACATATGAGGGAGAACATGTGGCGCTTGGCTTTCTGGGCCTGGGTTACCTCATTTAGTATAATCCTTTCCAGGTCCATCCATTTTATAACAGAGACTTTTAAAATGCATTAATTTAGCTGTACTGGTACATAATATCTAAAAAAGGTGCTTCACAAATCCTCAGGAAACTATGAGTTATTTAAAAGAATGTGTTTGGAAATCTAACCTGCTTCAATGCATCAAAAGTGAATCTTAAAATAAAAATTGCAAGGTATATGCTTATTCAAAGATATATTATGAAAAGACCTAGTATATTAGGAAAAAATATATACTAGAATGACTTTAAAAAGAAATAATATTAAGGAAACTATCATATAACCCTTTTAAAATATTTAATTTATCTGTTTACTTATTTATGGGCAAGTAATAAGGCAGTAAAAAAGAAATATAAAAAGAGAGGCAGATAATATGGGTGCCCCGGGGCCTTTTGATCCTACAAACAAATGCCAGATGCGTGCAAGTCTTGGTGCATGTGGCTTGATGTGGTTATCGGAATCAAACCCAGGCCATCAGGCTTTATATGCAAGTGCTTTCAACCACTGAACCATCTTTCCATCCAATAACCCTTTTTTTAAAAATTTATTTATTTATTTATTTATTTATTTGAGAGTGACAGACACAGAGAGAAAGACAGATAGAGGGAGAGAGAATGGGCGCGCCAGGGCTTCCAGCCTCTGCAAACGAACTCCAGACACGTGCGCCCCCTTGTGCATCTGGCTAACGTGGGACCTGGGGAACCGAGCCTGGAACCGGGGTCCTTAGGCTTCACAGGCAAGCGCTTAACCGCTAAGCCATCTCTCCAGCCCCCAATAACCCTTTTTAATTGACAGGGATGTAACAATATCCACAATTAAAATATACCAAAGGTATGATAAAAAAAAAAAATCCCAAGCTTGGCAGCCTTCAGAACTGTATACGATTGGGTACATGTAGAAATACACATACTTATGAGAAATAGGAAATATGCAAACTAAAGCCAAAAGACATCACTTTCCATGTACTGGATTCACAGAAATTGAGAAGCTGGAGAATTGATGGAGTGTCACCAACCAGGGGCCCTCAAGCACTGCCAGTGGGACTATAAACTGTTACAGCTCCTGTGGAGACCATCTGGTACCTTTAGTTAAATTTTATATAAGCCTGCAGTGCGACTCAAGAACTCAACTCCTAGGCATATACCACAGTGACTGCTTATACAGACTTTTGAGGGGATATGTGTAAAGGCATTTATTGCAGCAATATTTAAGGGCATATAGAGTTAGAGACAATGTTGAGGGCATTTGTTTGCTAGAAGGATAGATAGATAAAGGTGAGTGGAAAACCTGCATGGAGTATCACAGAATGAAAGAGCAACAGGCAAGTCTTATAAGCATAACAATATGTAAGGGGGCACGGAACTTTGTAAGTTGAAACTGCCTGCCCCCAAAGTAGTATATGTTTCTCAAAAGCACATATGAACAAAGTAGACTAGAAAAGATCCATTTAGAAAAGAGAAATAAAAAGAAGTGGTAGGAATAAAATGGAATAAAGAAGTCAGTTCAGGGGATGCAGAGACGGCTCAGCAGCTGAAGTGCTTGAGGGCAAAGCCAGGTTGGATTCCCCAGCATCCATGGAAAGGTGGAGGCACAAGATGGGACATGTGTGTGGAGTTCATCTGCAGTGGCCAGAAGCTCTGCCCCTCCCTCTCCCTCTCTTTCTCTCTCTCTCTCCCTCTCTCTCCCTCTCTCTCTCTCTCTCTCTCTCTCTCTCTCTCTCTCTCCCTCTGTCTCCCTCTTTCTCTCTCAAATAAATAAAATATTTTGAAAAAAAGTCAGTTCACTGGTACATCATTTATTGAATGGATGTGTTACTTTCCTGACTTAATTGCTGTGGTGGAATGCCTGACAAGCAACAGATTAAGGAAGGAAAAGGTATTTCTTGCACACAGTTTGGAGGAGAGATGTCATTCCATCATGGCAGGGATGGCATGGACCTAGAAGGAGAAGGCTGGCTGGTCACATGGCACCCACTCAGGCAGAGAGAAGTTAGGCAGGAAATGGGGCTGACCTATAAAACCTCAAGGGCCACCTGTAGTGACTCCCTTCCTCCAGCAAGGCTTCACCAGCTGTGTACCAGATATTCAAACACATAAGCTCATGGGAGACATTTTTCATTGAACCACCAGAATGAACAAAGAGGAGGGTCCACAGAAACATAATGTACTATACTGACACCACTTATATTGAACACATAAAATTGGAACAGAAAATTTGAATGGAAAATTCCGAGACTAAGTGGCCTCTTCTTTCAAAAGCATATGTCAAATGGAAGGAAGGGTGGGTAAGGAATGGGCATGGAGCACTGTTGCAATTCTTGTTGCTGTCTCAAGTCATTATTTTGAAATATATTAATATTAAGTGGCCCATTAAATGTAATATATCTCTTTAAGTTTATTTATTTTTAACGTGTTGCATGTTGGCCATATTCCCATCTAGTAATACTCTTATGTTTCTGCTCCCCCAACTCTATTCCACTGAGGGACCTCTCCAGAGGAGTCATGAATGCATTAGTCAGTCTATAGGGGAAGCAGATAATGCCTCAGGATACTTTTTCTACCCCGTGGCTCTCAGATTCTTTCATCCCCTATTCCACAGTGTTCCCTGAGCTTTGGAGCGCATAAGTCTCTTTTAGTCTTGAGCTCAGCAGCCTCTGGTTTTCTGCTTCAATGGGTTTTGAGTCTCCTCAGTGTCTACCACCATCTACCTGGAGGAGGTTCTCAGACGAGCAGTGAGAGTAGCTCTCATATTTAATCCACCACTTCCTCTGTGATGTTTCCTGGGCCTTGGCAGACATGATAAAAATTACTTGTCTCATGTTGGGTTAATATGATATTTCTATGAAGCCAATGTGCTCATGCTACACCTGTGTGATTCACAAAGGCAAAAACAAGGCTTATAAGTACTTGTGCTGAGATCAATTACTAATATTATTTTAGTTCTGGGACTATATTCTGCTTTGGAGTTGACAGTGGCCTTTCTGACACTATTTGATATAAGTGAACATAGATTTCACCCAAATGTATAAATAACTACAGTCATTCTGTTTTTAATGATTATGAACTTTATTGTATGAACCTATTGGGCATTGGTTATATTCCATTTTAAAATATTTTATTTATTTTTATTTATTTGAGTAAGAGAAAGATGCAGACAGAGACTGAAAAAAAAAAATGGGTGTGCTATGGCCTCCAGCAATTGCATATGAACTCCAGACACATGTGCCACCTCGTGCATCTCACTGGTGTGGGTGCTGGGGAATCTAACCTGGGTGCTTAGGCTTAACAGCAACTACTTTAATGACTAAGCTATCTTTCTAGCCCGGGTTATATTCTTTCTTCTATCCTCTCTCCCCCACCCTAGTCAACTGAGGGCCCTCTTAAGTGGGGCTAGCAGTCACTGTTGGGTCATGAATGCATCAGTCAGTTTACAAAATCATTCTTGGCTTTGGGCATTTCTATAGTACTTTGGCCAATTTCTTCTATAAGAAGTATTTTTTTCCATAAATTCATTTCTGTTTTTGTTCCAGTGTTAGTGATGAAGCACAAATATTGCATATGCTAGGCAAATGTTCTAGCCCAATGTATAAATGTATTTCTCTTACATGTATTTATTATTACATTACAATTTTAGATTTTCACATTGCAATACACCATTTGTGATAATATAAATGTATGGAAATCTTGCACATTATAAAACACTGATCAGACCTGGTTGGCATTTTATCTCTTGAAGCAGGCAGCCTAATGCCTTCCATCTTGCAACCAGCCAAGCAAAGCATGCAGAATTATATTGAATGGATTTTAGTCATGAACAATGATATTTATCAACCAAACCTTCTAGGAATATACCTACTTACTCAAAGATAGCATTTTATTTAAAAAATGTTTGCTTTATAAGTAAGTGATTGTCATAATCATTTTTTGAGAAACATATCTCTTACTATTTGGCTAATGTTTAATGTTTTCTTTTACTATTTGACTAATTCTAGCTATTTTAAGTCATTTTTAATGGAAGAAAAATTGCCATGGGGTTTCAACAAAATGAAATTGGCTGAAATCTATTGAAGGCAGTCATGTCCACTGACATGAGAGTCACTTGTTTTACAAAAGATGATGGCTTTATGCCTTAAGCATGATTATTTTTATTACTGAGATTTAGGCTTTAGCCTATAGGGGAAAACATTTGTCAATTGGTTTTCAAATAATCATAATTCTGTTCTCTGAGATAGACATGTGAGCAGACTCCTCTGGGAACAAAGCATCTGAAAGGATAGATTTGTTGAGAATAATAAATTCAGTTACTTATATAAAGTCTAACAAAATAATCAGAAAAAAATACATTTTTTTTCTAAGCTGCAGTTCAGATCTATCTTCAATAATACTTCTGGCCCCCACTGGATGAGGAGATGGAGTAAGGCTGTTTAATCAAGTATGCTAATGAAGCAATTGTTTATAGATCAGGCATTAAATAGCATATAATATTAGAATGCGAGTTGGAAAGGTCACCAAGAACTGCTTATATAATGAGATATTTGTTTTCCTTCATTCCTACCTCTTCCAGCTCTCCTCCCTTTTTTCAGTATCTGAAGGATGACCATGTATTGAGAAAAAGAAAATTACCCTGAGATGAACTGGAATTTACTGTATGATTTTTGAGGAAGTCAACTTCCTTGGATTAAGAAAAGGCTGGGTTTTTTAAGATTAAAAAAAAAAAAAAAACTTGAGGACTGGAGAGATGGCTTAACAGTTAAGGCACTTGGCCTGCGAAGCCAGAAGACCCAGGTTCAATTTCCCCAGTACCCACATACACCAGATGTACAAGGGGTGCATGCATCTGGAGTTCCTTTGCAGTGGTAGAAGCCCTGTCATGTCCATTCTGTCTCTGACTCTCTCATCTCTATTTATCTCTCTGCTTTCAAATAAATAAATTAAAATTAATATTAAAAAAAAAGACTTGAATGAAATTCCTTCTAAATAAGCCATGGCTACTTTTCAACAACTTGATATCTGAAAATTTCAAAAATAAAAGCTATTATTTTCATTTCTTGCTAGTTTCTAAATTAACTTGCTGATATTAACAGCTTATTATCTTTTGTTTTGTTATTGGTTTAATGTTAAGGATGAAATCCTGGAATGTCACTTTTTAAACCAAAATAGTAAATGTCTAGAAATAAAGTTTAGTAATTGGACTTATGCCAATTGATAAAATTTAACAGTCAAGAGAACTTACTAGTACTTCATGACACATTTCATACTAAAAAGGAAAAAAAAAAAAAAAGCTAGGCTTGGTGGCACACACCTTGAATCCCAGCACCGAGAGGCAGACATAGGAGTATGTCTGTGATTTCAAGGCCAGCCTGAGACTGCAGAGTGAGTACTATGTCATCCTGGGCTACAGTGAGACCCTATCTGGGAAAAAAAAAGGTTACAAATATTGAAGTCATATGTCTGGACATAAATATGTCCAAATTACTAGTCTAGATAAATTCTGATATTGGGATTTCATTAAAAATCCATACCACTATTTTCTGTGCATACAGAGACTAGAAAGGCAAATCGACAGGGATGTAAACAGGGCTATAACCACTGGGCTATATCTGTCTTGTGAGAGCGACCCTGGAGGTTCTGGTTTATCTGTGTGAAAGCTGCACCTAGGGTAAAAGAGACCACAGCCTGCCACCCATGCCAGTACTCAACTTAAGACAAGAAAGAGCTGGTACAAACCATCCTCCTTACATCCATATTGATTGCTCTTTGAAAAGAAAATAAAAATGCTCTAAGTTAAGATGTTTAGGGGAAAAAAAAATGAAAAGACCTGTGCAGTTAGAGAGAAGGGAGGCATTGATAAGCAGGATTAGAGATCATATGAGGAAAACAGCTTTTAAAAACCAAGATGTGGGCTGGAGAGATGGCTCAGGGGTTAAGGTGCTTGTCTGCAAAGCCTATGGACCCAGGTTCAATTCCCCAGTATCCACGTAAAGCTGGGTGCACTAGATGGTGGCACATGCATCTGGAGTTCATTTGCAGTGGTTGGAAGCCCTGGAATACCCATTTTCAGTCTCAATCTACCTCTCTCTCTCAAAGAAAAGATAAATATTATTAATAAAAGATGTGGCAGCTATATGTTATATATTTCTTATAAGTCAAAAAATAAAATAAACCTAGGGGTTTTCAGATATAAGGCATTATCTAGTGAACAGACTTGTAACAGGTAAATCACTGAAGTCTTAGAGGTTGTCAGTAAAACATGTTGAATCTGAGACTAAACGGTGCCTTTCCTAATGATGAAACTCTGAAACTAGTCCACATGCATGACAGTGCATAGGCATCTGCTGCATGAGATTTCCCTGTGCAGTTGTGAACAGACATCTACTCAACCCAGGCAGGGCACCAAGAGACTGAAGTCACGATTCTACCCAAGTCAAGCTTGGGGAGCCGATGAGATTACTGGGCCTATTGACAGGAGTACAGGATTTCTTCTTCCAGCACTTAGAAGGCTCACCCCAGCACTGATAATGACTTTCTCATGGCTGCATAGACGCAGTCCCCCCCACACACACCCGCCAGCTTTCCTTCCACATTCCATGACCTCTAGCACCCCCAGAGACCTCAACCACGTGGGGCAGAATTCCACACAGCTGGCAGGGAGGTGTAGGCAGGAGGGGTTGAAGCCTTAGGTGAAGTTCTGTGGATCTTCCTCCGACTCTTCTTTCTATAGGGGAATGATAAAAAGCCCTCTTGTTAGGAGTCACAGCCACTCTGATGAAGACAGTGACCGTTCTGTTTGGAGGACAGTGTTCTACAGCACACTACACATAGAAGGGACTCTTCCAAAAGGAAAACTTCACTTAAAAAAAAGAATATTTAAGGAAAAGCACTTTGAGAATCTAACTTGCAAGAGTATCTTCTCCCCCAAAGCCCCACACTTATCCCCCAACCCCAACCCAACTCTAACAATGAAATGCCAAACCAGGTAGAGGATCCCAGTGTCCTCTCAACTTCCCACCAAGATGATACACAGTGCTTTATATGCATGACAGGGACACCAGGATTTCAGGGGTATGTGATTTATGCCTCCTATTGGCTCCCAGCAAGTGAAGCCTTAGGGAGGTGCAGTCTTACCCCAGAGGGTGCATCACTGGGGGTCTGCAGAGTCCACAGAATATCTGGAACCAGCTTACTTTTCTCTCTCTCCCTCTCTCCCTCTCTCTCTCTCTCTCTCTCTCTCTCTCTCTCTCTCTCTCTCTCTTCCTCTTTCTCTCCCTCTCTCTTTATCTCTCTCTCCCCACTCCCCCCCCACACACACAGGCACATGATGAAGTGAGCCAGTTTCCTCCGCCATGATGAAATGTCCACTTGAGATTATGAGCTGAAATTAACCCTTGCCTCACATAGGCATCTTCTGGTCAGGGGTTTTGTCTCGGCAGCAAAAAGAAAACTGATACAGAAAATCCTGTCACAGGGAAGATGAAAAAGAGACACAACTTATAATTACACCAATGGGTAAAGGTGATTCTCTTTTTTTAAGTTTCTCTTTTTCTTTTATTTTCTCTATTTATTTGAGAGTGACAACAGAGAAAAAGGCAGGGAGAGACAGAGATAGAGAGAATGGGCACACCACAGCCTCCAGCCACTGCAAACGTATTCCAGATGCACATGCCATCTTGTGCATCTGGCTCACGTGGGTACTGAGGAATTGAGCCTCTAACCAGGATCCTTAGGCCTCACAAGCAAGCATTTAACCACTAAGCCATCTCTCCAGCCCAAAGGTGATTCTTTCATTACATTCAACCTCAACATTTGACCATGGTATTCAATGGTTTTCATTCCCATTCTTTCTCGCTACTCTCTTCTTCCTCTTCTGCATTCTTGGTCCCTACTCACCAGCTCTTCCCCCACTGAAACAAAATTCATGCTCTCTAGACTATAAAAACCAAACATTGTAAGTCCCTACACATAGAAGGTATTCTTCCAAAAAGAAACTTCACTTAAAAATGAATATTATCTTAAAGGATAATAAATATTCGTCTCCTACACACAGCCCCTCAAAACTTCTCATAAGTAACAACAGGAAGAGAAACTTTGAAAATGGGCCCGGGGCTCATGGGTTCATAAGATAGACAAGGCCGTCCAATCTCAGTGGGAAGGTAGCCTTGCTAACATGTGTGCTGGCCATGAAGAGCTGGCAGAGTTTCGGTCTCACGTGTAAAACATAAAGCACAAAGTCTGGCATATAGTAGGTCTTCAATAATAAATGTTTGTTCTCTTTCCCTCTGAAGACAAACCTCATAATTAAGACATCCTCAACAGAGATTTCCCAGCTCTTTTTCATTAACACCCTCTGGACACCTACATTCTCGTTACCTTCCACCCCGCTCATGCTCATTACCTTCAAAAGAAACCCTTCACGTAAAAGCTGTAATTAGGGTTCTGGGGAGAGGCGAGTGCCTGTGAAAGACTCCAGCACCTGCCTATTGTCTCAGCCACTTTTCATCTCCCCAGACCTGAAATATCAAACGCACCCAGATCATATTACAGATGCAGAAGCCTGGCCAGTCTCAAAGTCAGTTCATTTCCCATTAGGAATACTGGCCAAGCTTCAGAACGGGACATGGGGTAATTAGTGCCTGATTTTTCTCTTCACGCACGTCTTTTCTGCTCCCCTGTCACTACTGCGGGATTGGGTCCCTCAAAGAAACAAAATGATGTCTGAAAACATGTTTCATTTTCCAAAGCAGGGGGCAGAGTCCAGTGTCTTGATGAGAGAGCTTCACCCTTCTAATTCAGACGAAGCAAGGCTAAATTTATTTTGTTGGAAAATTTGAACTGGTCTGTGAGGGAGGTCAGCGGTTCAGGCTTTCTGTAATTAACTGTCAAATAAGAGTCTTGCACAAAGCGGAGGAATGCGAGTGGGTCAGCCTCAAAAGGGTTTAAATTCTGATGAGATTTGGCAACAAGAATGGCCTTTCATGGAAACATTCATTCAGTCAATAGTTCAGCACATAAACAGCAGCCAGTGCAGGTGGCTATAAAAACACAGCTGGACTTCCCATTAGGCTCCTGCGCCCTTTCTGGTTAGCAAAGATCCCCCAGCATTAGGAGCATTCATGGGGATTCTGGTACTCTTGTCTCTGATGAACTTTCTGCTGGTGTCGTGGAGCACAAAGATAGAGGGTCTTTGAAGCTGTTGATGTTGGGGGTTGACAATGAACTCTCCTATGGTTACTGTGTGCAGAGAATCTTACTGCTAGACACACACACACACACACACACACACACACACACACACACTAAATTGCTGAATTTCACCACAAAGTACACGCAGCCTTCACAGAGTGTTCATAGCTGAGCAGGTGAATAGAGGGATCAACTTCATGTAGATAACTTACATAATTCAAGCAAAACAGAAGTGCTCTTTCTTTCACTCAAAAATTTCCATGACGACAGAAAGCTTTCCAGCCTACTATGTCCAGGAGTTGGAATGAGCAGAGACCTGTTTGCCTGATATTTACAGTGACAAAGCACAGCATAGTGGCTTATCTGTCTGGAACATTAATTTCACTGCAAGTCTCTAAATTGTTCATATGAGCCAGGGAACCAGGACTTTTAATTTCTTCTTCATTGACAACTTCCATAATTATAGACAATAAACCATGCTAATTCCCTCCCATCCCCCACATTTCCCTTCACAACTCCACTCTCCTTCATATCCCCTCCCCCTCTCAATCAGTCTCTCTTTTATTTTTATGTCATCATCTTTTCCTCCTATTATGATGTTCATGTGTAGGTAGTGTTAGGCTCTGAGAGGTCATGGATATCCAGGTCATGTGTCTGGAGGAATGTGTTGTAAGGAGTCCTATCCTTCCTTTGGCTCTTACATTCTTTTCACCACCTCTTCTGCAATGGACCCTGAGCCTTGGAAGGTGTGATAGAGATATTTCAGTGCTGAGCACTCGTCTGTCATTTCTTCTCAGCACTATGGTGCCTTTATGGAGTCATCCCAGAGGTCACTGCTATCTGAAAAGAGAAGCTTCTTTAACCAAAAGTGAGAGTAGCATTAATTTGTTTTGCACACACCAGCAGTAAATAAAATCTGAAACAATTATAAAATTATTATATGATCAAAAAATCAGTTGGTGCAAAATGTATTTTCAATTTTATTTTAAATAACTGGAGGATAGCTTTTACTGCCAAATTATATATATATATGCATATATATGCATATAACTTTGTACTCTGAGTAGTCATAAAGGCTGCATTCTATTAATGGATGATGACAATTTATTATTTAATTTCATGACTGACTGACATCTTGTATCAACCAGCTTTCTCATCTTAATATATTGTCATGTAGGACACAAAATACAATCTAGTGTTTGGTGTTTAACTGGAGGATTATACATTGGCGTGATCATTTGTTTTCTAAACAATAAAAATTCCCAGAAACAACAATGCTGTCCACAGGTAACTAAAAAATGCAGACACTAATCCACCTACTGGATGAAGTGGATCTATCGAAAAAATGAGTAATAATTAATGTTTGTTAACTTAATCTTAAAAACAATCTTCACACAAAACCAATGTACTCACTACATCAGGTATAATTTGGTATTTTCTTCTTTAAAAAAATAGAAGTCCTGGGGACATAGCTCAGTCATAAGAGAGCATGCCTAGCCTGTGAGAAACCCTGTATTTCCCTTTCTCAGCACTACAAAAAATAAAATAATTAATGTTAAAATCATTCTGCATTAACTGCTAACATACACCAAAACTTGAGAAGGGTTTAGAGACCATAAAAAAGTGTTAATTTCAGATCTATCATGGCAATACACACTGTTTCTTTCTTTTTCTAAAATCTCCTATCAGTTTTATTTGGAAATAATTGACAAATTGCACACACATAAATCTCAGTTTTAGAAATGGGTTCGTATTTGTGCATCATGGAATTATTATTTCTATCAATAAAAGAAACATAATTGGCCCCTATGAAAATCTTCATTTTCATTCATCCATTGTCCGTTCTTACTCCATACACAGGAACACCAGTGTTTTAAGCTTGCATTTTCTAGAATTTATGCAAATACATATTGCTCTTTGTTCTATCTTTATTTTCTAAGCAAAATTATCTTAAGAATCAGCTATGTTGTGGCAAATATTAATAATTCATTCTTTTTTACTACTGAGAGGAATGTCATGATACAAATACATTACAGTTGTTTATTCATTCATGGGTAGACAGATATCTAGTTTGATGCTCTTTTCGCATGTTACAAATTAAATCACATGTAAATGCTTATATTAAAATAGGCTTTCCTTTGTCTTGATCAAATATTAAGGTAGAAGAAGTGGAGAAGAGCTCTCAAAGCTCTCTCTAGCTTCTGTAGCTACACAAACAGTGAGGGTACACCTGTACACACTCATGTACATATACCAGACATAATACACCACTCCACACATGCACACATGCACACACACACATGCATGTGAGCAAATGTGCACACACAACACGACACCAGAGATTTTTTCCACCAACTGAACTGGTCCTGTATGGAACCTTTAAAATGTTATCTCTAAAGTGCAGTCAAGCCAGGTGTGGTAGTGCAGGCATTTAATTCCAGCACTCCGAAGGCTGAGGTAGGAGTATCACTGTGAGTTTGAGGCCAACATGGAATTACAGAGTGAGTTGCAGGTCAGCCTGGGGTGGAGTGAGACTCTACTTTAAAGAAATGCAAAGGGCAGTCAAGGTGAAAAATGTTTTATATACTATACCAACAAAATAGCATGTAAGATTTCACTTCTAGAATGTGTGTGAAGAGAAACTCGTTTCTTACAGGTAAGTTCTGATCATAATTGATAGACGTCTGCATATTATACATATTGAAAATAGTCACTGATCCTATTACAAAGTTTTATGACAATAAATTCAAAATTTTAAGTAAAATTGACACATCCATAAAACACATAAAATCAAAATAATAATGCTATTAGCAGTGAGAAAATAGGACTAGAGTCAAGGCACTTGCCTACAAAGCCAAAGGACCCAGGATGGATTCCCCAGAACCCATGTAAGCCAGATGCACATGGTGGCACATGCATCTGGAGTCTGTTTGCAGTGGCAGGAGGCCCTGGCATGCCCATTCTCTCCCTCTTCCTCTCTGTCTCTATCTGCTTATTTCTCCCTCTCTCAAATAAATAAATTAAATAAAATGTTAACAAAGTAAAGAAAAATTTGAATTTAAAGTTTGCTGCATGTGCATGTATAGGCATGTATACCTGCCGGGGTATATGTGTATGTGTGGGGATTTGGGAAGTACGTGTGTGTGTGTGCAGGTATGTGTGAGGTATATCAGTGTGTTTATGTAGGAAGTGCATATGAAAATGAAATATTTTAGTTGGATACATTGACAGAGTAAAAGTTAGAATTACATATGATTATAATATATTAAAATAATTTGATAAAGTCCACCATCATTTATAGTTTAAAAAATTATCTCAGGACTGGAGAAATGGCTTAGTGGCTAAGGCGTTTGCCTGCAAAGCCAAAGAACCCAGGTTCAGATCTCCAGGACCACATAAGCCAGATGCACAGGGTGGTGCATGCATCTGGAGTTCATCTGCAGAGGCTGAAGACCCTAGCATGCCCATTCTCTCTCTGTATCTCTTTCTTTCTTTTTCTATCTGCCTCTTTCTTCCCCTCAAATAAATAAAATAAAATATTTTTTTACAATTATGTCAGGCTGGAGAGATGGCTTAGCAGTGAAGGTCCTTGCCTATGAAGCCTAAAAGCCCAGGTTCAATTCTCTAGTACTCAAGCCAGATGCTGACAGTAATGCATTAGTTTGGAATTTGTTTCCAGTGACTAGAGAGCCTGGCACACCCATTCTCTTCTCTCTTTCTCTCTCTCATACCAAATTAAATTTAAAATAAAAAGTTATCACTACATAAACTAACAATAGAAAGAGAATATCTTAATGAGATAAATGACATCCTTAAAGATGATGAAAATTTTTTCTCCATTACTGGCAATATGAAAAATTTACGTCTTACTGGTAAAAATATTGGAGCTAAGAAATGCAATAAGGCCCCAGATGGAAAAACAAATCTGTCTACAAAAGAACCTCTACATAAAAACAAAGTTATAAAGATTTAAAAGAGAGGAATAGCACTTGTTTTACTTATGACTGTTACAATTATAAAGAAATCTAAAATAATCTCAACTATCATAGTTACTAAGTTAGTTTATTTATAATATTGAGACATCTTATATATATCAGCAAGAAATAAAATAAAGTTACAGATACACCATTTTGTAAAAGAAAAAAATTACAGCCTAAAATATCAAGGAATAAATCTGATAAAATATGTGCCATGCATCACATATGAAGGTATGAATTGTTACTAAGAAAAATAAAAGAATTCTTAAATAGATGGAGCCCATCTGTGCAATCTTTAATATGTAATACTGCATGCCAATCTGATTTTTTGAAGCACAATTCTCTGTTGTTCAAGTGGTATTTTCAGACTATATGTGACTTGAAGAATAGTCTCAGGGGCTTCATGTCCTGCCAAGGAGAAATTTGAACAGAAGAAGAACAAGAATGTATTTTGCACACTTTTACTGCTGTGACAGAGTACCTTAGAAAAACACCTTAACAGAGGAGAGATTTGTTTTTGAGCGAGGCAGTCACAATAGAGTGGCACAGATCCTGATGGCCAGAAAGGAGAGAGAGAGAGAGAGAGAGAGGTGCAGAGAGGGGCCTGGACAAGGTGTGATCTTCAAGCATCTCCAAAGTCACGTCCACTAGTGACCTAATTCTGCCAGCTAGGCCCTTCCCCTGAACTCTCCACTATATCTCAGAACAGCACCAGCTGGAAAGGAAGTGTTCCGTGTATGAGCCTATGGAAGATATTTCATATTTAAACCCTAACACTCGACCCTCAACGCCCTGGGGCTCATAGCCATCTCACAGCACAGAGTGCATCTAGTTTAACAGCAAAAGTTCCCAAGGTCTCGGTTCCAGCATTGTCCAGAAACCTAAGTCAAGAGTCCTCTGAGTCTCAGGGTAAACATTTGCATGTAATCTGCTGTGAAATCAAAGAGAAACTTACGGGCTGGAGAGATGGCTTAGTGGTTAAGCACTTGCCTGTGAAGCCTAAGGACCCCGGTTCGAGGCTCGGTTCCCCAGGTCCCACGTTAGCCAGATGCACAAGGGGGCGCACGCGTCTGGAGTTCGTTTGCAGAGGCTGGAAGCCCTGGCGCGCCCATTCTCTCTCTCTCCCTCTATCTGTCTTTCTCTCTGTGTCTGTCGCTCTCAAATAAATAAATAAATAATGAACAAAAAAAAATTTTTAAAAAAAAAAACAAAGAGAAACTTACATGCTGTCAAGGTACAATGGCAGAGTGGGCATTGTCATGCAAAAAAAAATAGTAAATATGGAGTCATAAAAAGGAGAAATGTGACGAAAGCTAGAATAAACCCCAGCACAGCAAACCTTAAATCCTACACGTGAGTTCCAGGCGCTTGAGGCACGAGCTGTCATGATGTGAGCTCTGAAGGATTCTATATGTAATCCACAAGATTGCTACATGTAATCCTCATAGGCTTTCCCTGGGGCTGGGTGTATTTGCTATCTGCCCATTCCTGTGACAAATACTCCATATTCCTGTCCTCTCTAACTTTCTGGGGTCTTCATTCTGTCTTTACCACTTCATACTTTATCCCCACAGGGACTGCCTGCTAAGATTTTCCTTTACCACGCATATCTGTCCACCCAGGCTTTGGTCCACAAATGGCCCATGCTTGCAGGCTGTCCTGAAGGCACTCTTTCTCAAAGACAAAGCATTCCCACTACTTTATAGCTTTCACTCTGGAGCTGCAATTCACAGGGTCCGATCTCCTCAGCAACCACACTTTCTTCGGTCCCAATTTAGGTGGGCATTATTGACCAAACTGCAAACTTTTAAAATCTCTTTACTCTACTTTTGGCCCTAATGCTTATTGTAAACTGGCTAAAAACAGCTAGGAATCACCGTGCACCACCTGAATGCTGTGCTGCTTTGAGATTTTTCTTCGCTAGTCTGTTATCTATGACAAACTCAAATTCCCACAAAATCGAGGGCCTTGATGCAACGTAGTAAGCTTTTTACCAGCATGTGACATGCATAGCCTCTAGTCCAAATGCCAGTAGTGTTTGTTTGCACTTGAACCTCATGAGCAGACCTTCCATGTCGGAATTCTAGGCTTCCAAGTTCCCACCAGAATCACCCACTAAGCGCTACCTACTATGGTCTACGATTCACCCAGTCAGATTCTCCTACTCTCTCCAAATTCTTCCTACAAACCAATCATGAAGGCTTGTGGACCACACTATTAGATAATGTCACAGTTCCAGCCCCATTTCTCTTGTGCCCATTTTCTATGTTGGACATTTCATCACTGTGACAAAGTATCTGAACAAGTGAAATGTAAGGAAGGAAGCTTATTTTCACTCACATTTTCCGAGGTCCCATCCCATCCATTCAGGGCAGGCATGATAGGACAGCACAGCTCACATCATGCTGACCGCAGACTGGGGACCTGGAGAGACACGTCCCCACAGGCATTTATTTTCTGTACATTAGACCCTGCCTCCTAAAAGTTGCAACAAAGCTCATGTGACCAACTTGTAACCAAACACTCAACTCATGGGCCCCATAGGGGACATTGAATATTCAACCCAAAGGAGAAAGCATGAGGTTGCTTGAGTTCCAGTGAGTTCAGGATAGCTGAGGTAAGAGTGACTTTGTGGGAAATATCTGAGCCAACTCTTAGTGCCTGTGAGAAAATGCAATCTAATAATGCTTGCTGAATATTTATATCTTTATATGGTTTATAATGTCTTTGTTTCCCCAGCCTTTATTATTACTTGTGTATACTTCCCTGTTCAATACTTACCAAACCCCGAGGCTACCCAATAACAGTATAATGCTCTTCACTTCAGTCAATGAACTTTAACAGAAACCAATGCATTTTAACTGAATTTTTGTTTATCTCAAGGAGCACATTTTAATGAAATCAATACATTCTTGCTGAGAGCCACATGAATCCATTGGAAAGAATGCATTGTTACCAAAACCAATATGCAGTTTTATAATGTCTGTATGTTTTAGCGTAAGCATAGCCATACATTTTAGCTGTAGCCAATATATTTCTGCAGGCTGATACCAGGAAAACCTTATTTCATAGTGAAGTCAACACGTTCTTCTAAAAAAATAATACAGTATTCCATATTCTGAAGTCAATAGTGTCAAACTAAATAAAGACTGTGATTTATATAGCTAAAAATGTGAACATTTCCAGAAATGACATTAAAGTAAAAGTCATTTTGAAAATATATAACACATTTTAATATGCTTAGTAGAGGGACAATTGTAGCTGGAGAAAAGTTTTTGAATAAAACAGTTATGCCCCATGTTAATAACTTGGGTTTAGATTGAAAATAAACAGCCCTTCACACTCAGACATGCATTGTTATATTTAGCCCTTAGCTGCTAAGCTCTTTAGAAATTCATTTTTGTTTAATCAAATGCCCACAGAAAATGGCATATAACCTTCATAAAAAGTTAGATGTTCATCAATTTAGGAATTTCCAGTCCCACAAATACAGTATGTTCTTCATCCGAACCAAGAATGAAGACTTCTAAGATTCTCTCCTTAAAACTTGCCCCTACTCAAAGATCTG
The DNA here is from genome assembly GCF_020740685.1 of Jaculus jaculus. Lineage (NCBI taxonomy): Eukaryota > Metazoa > Chordata > Mammalia > Rodentia > Dipodidae > Jaculus > Jaculus jaculus. Next base: position 8,769,101 of record NC_059116.1, on the reverse strand, counting down.
AACTCATGGAATTATTATTGCCATCAAGCACATAGAAGAATAATAGAGAAAAAAATCAAATAATGAATCAGCAAAAATTATCAAAGAAAATATTTTAAAAGGCTTGATGCAACTGTGCACACTGCTTGGACCTGTGCTAGGCACCATTTCAAAAGTCTTCCGCCCACAAAGACCTAAGTGTGCTTTCCACAACCTGAGTGCCCCAGTATGTTTCATCCTTAGACCAAACACCAGTGGGCAAAGCATCCCACTTTACAGAAGGAACATTTTAAAATTCAAATGTGCTTTTGTTTAGAGAGTGACTGGTTACCTCCCAAGACATTAACTATCTGGGAGAGTAACCTTACTTTTGGATGTACTCAGTGTTTCAGATCTGAGGACAGTGTGCTTCCCTAGCCACCTTTATCTGCCTTTTCAGTTTTTTTTTTTTCTTTTCTGCTAGTGGCATTTCCAGGAGATGAATAAAATGAAGAAAAGAATTGAACAGTACTAAACTTGTAAATGTAATAATACACACACACACACACACACACACACACACACACATCTATTGTGAAAGCATGAGTCCTACTTGAAAATAAAATATTTCTAGTAGATTTAATTGCTATTTACATAAACAATAAGAAAATTCTCAAAGCCCTTGTTTGGCTTCTCTGATTAAGAAAGGTAAACAGAACACTCTAATTTAAAATGGAATATCTATACTACTTCTAAATAAATAAATAAAGCAGAAAACAGTGAATGAAAGCTCCGTGTGGTTAATGCTAAGCCAAAATTACCAGAGAAAACTTTTTCTATCATTAAACCAGCTTTCTAAGTCATTTGAAGTTTTTTGGCCTCAGTGCATTTTTGTAAACCTGTATCCCTCACTATGCCTCCATCGTCGTGAAATTCCAGCTCCCAAAAAACTGTTTAACCCCAGGGTTCACCTGTGTTTACTTTCCTTGAACAGACCCAGCTCAGAGGCAGCACTCTACCATATAGAAGAGCCTTGGTTTTATATATATCTCTTCCTAGTTCTGTGTAATTTTGAAACATGTGTACTGAAGGAATCTTAAAAGCATTTGCAATATAAGTAAAATCCCCGCCCCCCCTACAAAAAAAATGTGTTTCATACTCTCCCAAAGGCTCCTAGGGTTTTTATTTGTTTGAGAGAGATAAGCAGAGGAGAGAAAGAGGATGGGCATGCCAGAACCTCTAGCCCCTACCTTGTGCATCTGGCTTTATGTGGATAGTGAGAATTGAACCTGGGCCCTTAGGCTTTGTAGGCAAACAACTTAACTACTGAACCATATCTCCAACCCAAGACTCCTAGTTCTTTGTTCAGCTGGAGAAAAAAAAGAATCCATGGTTGAAGTTAACTTTGGTGCCTTGAGCCCGTGCTTACTACGCTGGGGCCTCACCCACTGCTCTAAGGGTGCCGACATCACTGAGGCTATTTCTGCTATTATGATTGTGCCCCACACTGGTTCCACGGGGCAGTTCACCCCTCCTGACTCTTCCCCCAGGCTCCTCCAATGTGCAGCCTTCTCTCTCACAGTCCATTTTCCACAGCCACATCTACCTTTCACCAGCTCATGCTGAAGTAGCCTTCATCGTGTTGGTTCTTGAGCATCATAACATGTGTCAGTTAACACAGCGCAATTATCATGTAATCAACAAAGCCTTCCAAACCACACTATACTTGTCAGCTATTAAATAACTATAGGCGTTTGCCATGTCCTTTCTTGAACTTTGCACCCATGAAGATCCCCTCTCCACTGCAAACCCACTCTATAATCCACCTCTCCTCTCATGACTGATTAAGTTGTTCAACATTCTTTTATTTTTAAATCAAGACTCATTTCAGCAAGTCTTTTTTTAATTTTTATTTATTTATTTGCAAGAGAGAATGGGTGCACCACAGCCCTTGGCCACTGTATACAAAATTCAAACACATGCACCGCTTTGCGCATCTGGCTTACATGGGTCCTGAGGAATCAAACCTGGGTCTTTTGGCTTTGCAGGCAAGTGTCTTAAAACCACTAAGCCATCTTTCCATCCTGCATTCTTTGATCAAAAGCAACAATTGCTGATGGAAGGTATGTTACTCTATGCTTTTGATAAGCTCAGCCAAGAAGGTTACAATGCATCTAAACCAGTTTAGACCATTTCTTCCTCATACTGTGGTGGTTCCCTCAGCCAGTCATCCAAGTGTCATGAAAATTATACAGAAATGGGCCCAGGTACCACAAATACATGTGTGTATGTCCAAGCTGAAGGACACCAAAATAAAGAAATCAGCCCCTAAAACACTGGGGAGGGGTGGTATTATTGGCAAGAATGCTATGGCAAGGAGGAGACATCTGTAGCTTTATACTCTGAGCTAACATCAGGCATAGGAGGCTCAGCATCTTTCTAAAAGCAATGACTATCTGTATACTCCCAAGGATGGCTAATGTCCAATTATCTTTGAATAAAGCCATCAGAACCTATTGCTGAGAAAAAAAAAGTATGTAGAAATAACCACTCATGAGGGTCACCTTTGTACCTACATCCACATCTCACCCAGATCCTTCAGTTCATCATGTCAAGACTTGTCTCATCCGAATCTTCCGTTTACCCTACACTAGTCCTATCACACATACGTGACCAGCGGTCAGCATGGGTTACCTAGCAACTTTCCTGTTCATTCTTCCACAGATAAAATTACACAATACAGAGAGGCAATGTCTGCAGTAGCACAGAGAGATGGCATCTCAACTTAACTATCTCCAAGATCTTTTGAACCCTCCAAGCCATTTACTATTCTTGATCAGATCTTTTCCCTGTTCAAATGATTACTTTAAATCCTCAAAGATCTTACAGACTTTCAGAATGTTCTGAAAGCCAATCAACCTCCAACTTAAGAGTAAAAGATCATCTAGGGGCTGGAGAGATGGCTAAGTGGTTTAAGGCACTTGGTTACAAAGCCTGATGGCCAGGGTTCAGTTCCCAAGCTACTCACCTGAAGCTAAATGTGCATTTGTTTGCAGTTACAAGAGACCCTGTTGCACCCAGAAAACACACACACCCGAACACATATGCATACATACATACATACATACACATATACATACATACATACACATATACATACATACATAATACACAAATAGAAATAGATCCACTAGACCCATCCTAGGCTCAAATTGGTTCACATTAAGTACTTTTCATTTTGCTTCAACATCATACAACACTTTGCCTCCAAAGTGTGAGTTGGAATCTACCATTGAACTCTATTTCTGCAAACTTTCACTTACTCTGAAGAGAGAAACTCACCACCTATATGGCTTCCAACACCAATAGGCCTTTTTTGTCTTTTGTTAGCATCCATAGACTACTGATTACTATTAAACTTATCAATCTCCATACACAGAGACACCTGAAATTCAGGATATTCTAAATTGAACCTGAATCTTCCCACCTCTATAATTTCATCTCTTTCTGGTTCTGCCAAACTGACACGCAACATATAATCATAGGAACATACCTCCATGCATGTGTTTTTAGTAGTTCCATTAAAGTCATCTACTGGATATTCCCCCAGCTTATTCTGCTTATACAATCTGTGACTAGCTTAGTTAATTCTCTCATTCTCTCTTGCCTAGAATTCTGTGATTGCTTTCATCTTGCCCACTCTCCACAGAGTTTATAAGGTGACCATTTGTCAAGATAAACTTAGTTGGAGTCAATACTCAGCCCTAACTTTTCCTCATTACTTGTAAAATCAGCTCTACCTGAAGTCATACCCTCATCTTCCCTGTTCCCTACCACAGCTCCCTGTCCATCCAAAAGTTCAATCCATACAAAAGCTGGCTGAGCCAGTGAACTTCTTGGTGTAATGGCCACAGCCTTTTCTGTTCTCTTTTCTTCAGCACCCCCCAGCCTGCGAGTATATAGTGAACTCACACTCATTTTACAACTCAGAATGAACACCATCATCTCTTTTATGGATGGACCACATGAGGCAGTTACAAGCTGCTTTTCTGTAATAGATATGATTGTAACAAATGTCCCTGCATTGTTGTGGATATCATATTCGTTTGTATTGATTTGTGACTGTTGTCCTCTTTATTATCTGTGGTCTTGAAGGAAAGCACATTCACTTTTAATGCCTTTGTTTGAGTAGTGTAATAGAGTAGAACATCCTTTGAACAGTGCAAGTCAGATTTTGAGCACATACTCTGAAAAATATGGGGAATTTTGCATTAGAAACTTATGGGGTTTTTAACCTATTCATCTTTTCCTTGACCTAAAGTTGGGATATACAATGAAGAATAATTAATATAGGACCAGGCTAGATGCAACAGTAGATGTTATTACTAGCACTGCTGCCACTGTTTACAGTATCCCCCATGTGTTTCTCCATCTGTTGAGAACCGATAAGGCACTCAAGAAATTTTCTTGAATGGATAATTTACAGTTACTGCACATATACACAGATACATCATTATTCTATGTGACTCATGTTTTGACAATGTTTCTGTTACTTATTTTTTTCAATATCTTCTGAAGTGATATTTCCAAATAGATATTTATTATTAAAGGTTTATTGACTGTGTTTCTTGGTGATTTTTCACTTCCTGGGGAAAGTGAAAAATAATTATTTCTCATATATATGGGCTTTCAGCATGACTGGCATTCACAGTTTTATGTACATAATAAATTTTTGGAGTCTATTTTTGAATTCATCTAAATCTTATTTTTACTATTTAAGAGACTTTCCATAAGAAATTAAAGTGTGAGCTTTTTTAAATAAGTGAGTTTAATATATTCAAACTTTATTATCTGTTTCAAAACTCTTGAAAATGTCATGTATTATGTACAGTCTAAGATTTGTACCATATATTTTATTTCTGAATTCTTCTGGAGTTAAAAATATTCAAGATCTATGGATGAAGAATAAGTGGTGTTCAGACACTGAATTAAAAAGACTATAAACCCAAATTTAGCACATAGCTTTGTGTTATGCAGATACAGCATGACTCTAGTGTTTTCTAGAGCACTGCAGAGGGTTGCCACGCTAGTAGTTCAACGACAGCTGTAACTTCCGTAGGTGACCAAGAGGATGACTTCAGGTATGAAAGGCAATGAACTCAGACTCCAAATTGTCAGACATTCTGAAAAATAACCTTTGAAAATGTCTCCTTTGACCATCGGTTCTACACAAGGATAATCAATGCTATAAGACCTGCACTCACTTCAACAAAACCCAGAATGAACTCTAATTCAAGAAGTTACAGAGACCAACAGTTTTAATCCTAATCTTTTACAAAGACAAGTATCAAAGTTTTCATCTTCTTCTAATCCTCAAGATATCATCCAACCAATGAGTAAGACTTAGAACACACCCATTCGACGTGATGTCATTAGTATAAATATCCAATTGTTAGCATTACGTAATTACGATAATCATTTACAAAGCACATAGGTTTTGTGGAAGAGAGATTTATCTTTCAATCCCTTAGGAAAGCACTCCTATTCCTGTCGCCACCTTCTGGCATATTCATCCTCAACCCATCTATGATGTGAGTGGCTCTTTAAAAGAAGACCTTTACATATCACACTAATCCTGCATGAGAAAAAGCATGTTGGGCTTGCAATCACCCTCATCTGACCAATGTTCATTTTCTTATCATAAAGGTTGATACTCTAATTCCTCCAATATAAAGAGACAGCACTCTATGCCATCTATACAAATGGACAGTATTCATGATTTTCTGATATCAGAGGCATATTGTGTGCATCTCATACCATGGTGGAGTTCAGATCTTAATGCAGTGTGAGGCTTTGAGTTTAAATCATGAAAAATGTTTACAGTACTGACCTCTGGCAGTGTGAATTTTTCCTATCCTTTTTGCTTACTTTGTAAATTTTTACTGATTAATTTATGCAATGAAAGCATGAAATAATTTTGACGTAATCTTAAATACACAGCAGAAATTTTTAATGGCAGAGATGATACAGGTCAGATGAGCTATCACAATTACCTAAACAGGCACTCTTCTTACCTTTTCATCACCCATTAATTTAAAAGGAACTGTAAAGTTACTTAGCCATGAAATGAATGGGTATTTTATTCTAAATTGAAAATGGAAGCCATTAGAGAATTGGAATCCTAACACGTCAAGGCTAAGGATTGTCAGTTCAAGGCCAGCATAACCTACATAGTGAGACACTGTCTAAAGACATAAATTAAAATAAAACAGTTAATTACTATTTATTTATCTACCCGCAGATAGATCTTCATGAGTGAAATGCATTAGACAGTTATTTCTCCTCATTCATCTCTGAAACATTCTAACACAAAGTTCTATTCCCTGGTTAAAAAAAAAAAAAATCTAATAACTACAAAATCTGTGGTTTTGTATATTTACATTTTACATCCACTTTGAAGATTACAGCCCTGATTGCCATCTTCCTTTTATGCTTCAGTTATTAATCTTGCCTATGTGTCACATTCCTTACGAAAATAATGATGCAAAGTCTGAAGTTCTACCACTAGCATCAAACGATGGCCACTAGACCAGCAGAGCAACAAGGGAAATGTCCCTCAGCAAATCTGGAGGTGGACTCCTGCGTGAAAATGATACAGCAGGGGCCAGATAGGGTGACGCTGGCCTGTCATCCCATCATGAGGCTGAGTTTATCACTGAATGTCTGTTAATACTAAGGGGAAAGAGATACAAAGTGGTTAGACCCAGAGGTGAAATACACAAGTTCCCATAAGCCATGTATTATAGTGATTTTTGTCCCCAAACCTCATGTGTTCTGAATTTGGTCTGATAGCAGTTGGGAGGTATGCACACGTAAGAATGAAGGCGGATGGAATGCATTACAGCTTCACCTACCTGAGCTATAGACTGTGACCTTACCCTGAGGTCAACGAATTCAATGGTCAATGGTTCCAGAGTTCCTCTCTTTGGATGTTCCCAGAATATTAGAAAAGGTCTAAAGTATTTCCCAAAAGCTACTAAGGTTGAGGAATAGATGCATCAGTGAAGACTCCTCTCTGGTAACACTGAATGAAGGCTGTGATAGTCGCTTGCTCAGAATATGTGATGACAGCACCCAAAATCCTTTCCAATAATGCCACGGCATGGAGAATGGTCATGTGAGATTTTAACTTGCATCTCCAAGCCGTATCACTTTTTAGGATACATATTTTTTTTAATTTTATTTATTTATTTATTTATTTGAAAGAGATGGAGTGATAATGGGCAAGCCAGGGCCTCCAGCTACTGCAAACAAACTCCAGATGCAGGTGTCACCTTGTGTATCTGGATTAGGTCAGTCCTGGGGCATCAAACTGGGGTCCTTGGGCTTAGCAGGCCAATGCCTTAACTGCTAAGCCACTTCCCCAGCCCTAAAGTTGTATCATTTTACAGGCAGCACATGTCTGAATTTCATATGTGAGAACAATACCAAGGATGTCCAAGGACCAGTGAAAAGCCACCTTTGCTTACTGTTGTCCCCTTTCCGTTGTCTGCCTCATGCTAAGCTCGCTTTTTCTCATTGTTGGAACTATTACCTGTACCTCTAAGTCACAGAGTACTGTCCGCAGCACCCCACAGGACAATTTCTATTTGTTGGCTACTGAGGAATACCTTACCTAGAGGAAAGTGCGAAGAAATTTTGTTTGTTGTGTATTTGCTGGTTGGTGATGCTACAGATGAAATTCAAGACCTTGGCGTAGAATAGGCAAGTACTCGGTCACTAAGCTATGTCCCTGGGTCTAAAATCAAAGTTTTCAAATTCAGGAAATTAGGCCAAATTAGCAAATTAGAAATAAGGTATTAAACCCAATGCAGAAAGCACTGATAGCTTGTACTTTATGCATTCTGTTATGCCTATATAGTCTTATAATAAGCACCAGCTAGGCTTCATCACATCTCCTATTTTACATGTGTTTTCTCTCCTGTTGTCTTAGTTCATGATGAAGAAGGGGCATAACTCATTTATCTTCTATCTATAATGCTTAAACCTGGTTCACAAATTAATCACTAGAAAATTGAAGTGAGGACAGGGGAGAACACTCAGAGGTTAAATGTGCTTGCTTGCAAAGCCTGACATCCCAAGGTTTTATTCCCCAGTTTCCTCCTAAAGCCAGATACACAAAGTCATATATGCTCCTTACAATGGTAAGAGGACCCGAGCTCATGCTCTCTCTCTCTCCAATCTATTTATATAATAAACAAAATACATGTTGCAAAAAGGAAAAATGAAGTGGATGCATAAAAAAATAAGAATGAAATATAAGTTACTGGCTTCCTACATAGCATCCATGAAAGTCAGGGTAAATGGACAGAATCTCTCAGTGAGACTCTTAGTACTCATTGGGTTATTAAAGGCCTGTAGGAGAACAGACCCTCTCTCCTCCCGGTGACACTGAAGACAGAGTGGTCAAAGATTCTCTGTCTTCTGAGTTCACTTGTTCATCTTTGAGCAGCTTAAATTAGAAAGCTATTATATTGAGCTGGCATCTCAGGCTTCCTCCCACATCATTTAGATGTGCTCTAAGAGCTTTCTGTGAATAAATACCTAAAAGATTGTCATTGATTAAAGCCTGTCTATTTCATACTTGTTTGGGGACTGAACTTGTTACCAGTCTTAAGTCTTTCCATTCACAAACTCTAATAACATATGACTGGAAACCCAATTGAAATTGCTCAGCATAGCAACATGAAAGTGATAGCTTCATTCTCAGGGCCCTGTCCTTGATTAGTCAAGAGTGAAAAAACCTGGCCAGAGGCTCACATGTGTGATGCAAACTACTTGGCATGCTAAGACATAAAGATCAAGAGTTTAAAGCCAGCCTGGGCAATTTAGCAAGCAACAAAATAATTTAAAGTGGTGTGGGGGGGGGGGGACAGCTGAAGAGATTGCTTAGTGGTTAAGGTGCTTGCCTGAGAGAGCTTAGGACCTGAGTTCAACTCCCCAGAACCAATGTAAGCACACAGTGGAGCAGGCATCTGGAGATCATTTGCTAGGGGCCCTGGCATGCCCGTTCTCTCCCTCTCTCTCATAAATAAATAAATAAATATAATCACTGGGTTGAAACCCCAACTCCTGCCCCCAGCACTGAAAAGAAGGGGAAAGGAGAAGGAGAAGAACATCATTTTTAGTTGTTGAGTACTGTGATAGTTGGAATGTATGTTCCCCATTGACTCAGCCCTTAAGGTTATTACCTCCAGCCCCGTGACTGGAGGTGGTGTCACTGGTGGCAGGGCCTGGAGTCAAGCCCTAAGATCAGTTGGAGTAGAATTCAGCCCAAAGGTATGCAGAGAGTTCTGACCTCTGAAGAGTCTCTGCTTGTTGCTTTTTGCTATTTCCTAGCTGGTGGTGGTTTTGCTCTCTGCTTGGATTTGTGAAAGGGAGCCAAACACCTCTGCCATTCCCCCTCGATATTTAAGCTTGAGATAAATCCCTTTGCCCCATAAAACAGACTTCCTCTCTTTAAATCATGGGGTAACATAGTTAACAAGAGTCTTCTTGTCTGCAGAACCTTAGAGACGGTCCCAGGAAGCCTACTTGAACCGTTCCTCGTTGTTGAAGGGCTGTCAGTAATCAGTGCATGAACATAAAGAGTCCATCATCAGGCTGGACAGATGGCTCAGTGGCTAAAAGCAATTGCTTGCAAACCTGCTGGCCTGGCTTCAATCCTCCAGTACCCATGTAAAGCCAGATGTACAAAGTGATGCATGTGTCTGGAGTTCATTTACAATGGCAGGAGGCCTTGATGCACCCATTCTCTCTCTCCTTTCTTTCTGTCTTCTCCTCTCTCAAATAAATAAAATTATTTTTAAAAGAAAGAACCCATCAATAGCAGTGGGGTTGCCTCCTTCTTGGAATTTGGGGTCAAAGGAACCTTGACTCTGTTTTCTGGTGAGGGAATCCACGGCACAGCGTGTGACTTCTCTGCGATCCAGAATCCTCGCAATGAGGTGATCACGATGGATGTAAAGTTGGGAACAGTGCCCCGAATATGACAACAGCGATGCTGATGCGATTTACACTGGGGTCCAAGTAAAGGACACATTGACATCACTGCTGGAGGTGGGCACGAAGGGAGCACAGCAGGTAAAGTACTTGCTGCACAATGCTGAGTACCTGAGCTCATGTCTTCTGACGCTATGTAAAAGCTGGGAGCAGAGGTGAGCTTCTGGAATCCCTGTGTGCCTGTGGCCAGAGGGAGGTGGAGACAGGTGGATTATTTCCCGTAAACTCTCAGAGAGAACAATGAAGCACAAGATACACTGCCTTAAATGAGGTACAGGACATGAACCAACTCAAAGATGCCCGCTGATCAGCACACATGTGCCATGGCACACACACATTAAAAATATCATTGCTGGGACTGGAGAGATGGCTTAGCAGTTAAGCACTTGCCTGTGAAGACTAAGGACCCCAGTTTGAGGCTCGATTCCCCAGGACACAGTTTAGCCAGATGCACAAGGGGGTGCACACGTCTGGAGTTCATTTGCTGTGGCTGGAGGCCCTGGCATGCCCATTCTCTCTCTCCCTCCCTCTTTCTCCCTGTCAAATGAATAAATAAATTGAATTAAATTTTAAAACTACCATTGCTATAATTTTTGAAAGGAGATTTACCAATTGCATGACCAAATCTTATTGCATGTGCACACACACACACACACACACACACACACACACACACACAGGAACACTGACATGAGATCCTGAGGGAACACAGGTTTTAGTCAAGACCACAGAGCAAGTCAGTCTTATGGTACCCACTCGCTAGGCCATGTCTGTATGCAGCATTCCACACAGAATCCCCAAATCTAGTTTGTTGCTTTCCCCACACACACACACAAGTCTGGGCAGAAATTAGCATCCAATCCCTTGGCTTGGGCTCTCTCCATCGCGAGCCTGCGTTATTGGGGAAAAGCAAACAGGGCCTTTCCCTCTCTCTCTCTTTCTCTCTCTCTCTTTCTCCTCCTCCTCCTCCTCCTCCCTCTCCACGCTCTTCTTGTGGGGTTCCCCTCACACATAATTACTTAGTACAGTCACATGAAAAATAGATCTTCATGGGGGAGGGGCATCGACTCCGACACTCACCTGCCTGCACATGAAAGCCCCTGGTCCTGATGCATTTCAATTTCAAATGAACAGTCAGACACGGCTCATCAAAGCAGCCTCGCGGGGCCCCGCCGCCATGACAGGACTCCTCCCGAGGCAGTAACATGTCCCCTTCCATTAGAGAGGAGGACAAGTGGAGGCTGTCAGAGCTGCTTCCCCAGGACACGGCCTCGCGGGCAGGCAGACGGGCTGAGTGGGAAGGGAAAGTCTCACATGCCTTCCTCACTCTGCTCCTGGCAGAGCAAGCAGGTCGAAAACTTTGTCCTACGGAGCTGAACCCCCAACTATGGATTTGTGTTTATCTGTTTGTTTATATGTGCATATGGGTAGACACCTCATATTGAGAAAATCCTCCAGCACCCCATTTCCTCTACCTTCCTTTTTCCCGCCCTTCTCCCCTCCTGTTATGCACCTTTGTTCCCATAGACAGTTTCACTTCTATTTTCACTTAATGTACTCATATTTTATGTGACTAGATAAAACGACATTTTCTTGCCCTTCCCTGCTACTGTTCGTTCAGGTGATACTTTCGTTATTTTTCATGTTAGTACATATGTAAAGCTTAGTCTTCTGGAATCTTCCCTCTCACACCCAGTAGAAGAAGACAAGCAAACTGATAGGTGACTGTCTAATCAGCGATGAGTGAAGAAAGCCTAGAATTGTCAGGGAAGGGGCAGGAATGCTGGATACGTCCTCCTTAGACTGTCCACTTGTCCTCACGATAGTCTCCAGTTTCCCCAGTCTCGACAGCCGTGATGGGTGGAAGAAATTTTCGGTTCTCCTCTCTTCCTGCAGAAGTGGAGGGCAATATAGGGGGAAGAAAAGTGATGTAATTTCAGAGAGGATGGTTTTTCACAAATCTTCATTCACAGATTGCTGCCATTTCAAAAGAATTGGTCCCTGGAACTGTCCAAGTATTTGAGAAGAGCCCTCTTTTCTGTTCACACAGCACAAATTTGACCCGGTTGAATTCTTTTATCACTTTTAATGTCCTTCCATCTCTATCTCATTATATAGTTCATAAGAACATCAGGGGAGTGCAATTATTTGCTGTTAACAAAGAGATAAACAGTGCAAGGAGGGAAGTGGAAGATGATACACCTGTGTCAAGAGAAAGCCCAGCATCTCGCCGGCAAGCCTGGAAACACTGGGCAGTAAAGGCTCTGGTTCAGGTTAGCCGTTATACTGCTTGTTTGAATTATCTCACACTTGAACTCAGAGTGAGAGGAGAAAAACAGAGGAAGGAGTAAATCATATTGCTGACTGTCAGCTTTCAAAAATGAAGCCAAATCCAAGGCTAGGTAAACGTGACCCTTCTCAGCTGAATTATTATTCAGAAAGGACCAAGACTGGAAAAGGGTTTCCAAAAAGTTTTTGTTCCCAAGACCATGAGACAAATAGTTAAATTTCCATCAGAATCCAGATCTCAACCCTAACCCGAAACGGCCTTCCACGGGACGCAGATCTCCTCGCCTTTCCAGGTCTGAGTGTTCTCATCTCTGAAAACATGAGGTACTCTGACCAGATTGCTTTTCAAGTTCTTTCTGACAAAAATCATGGAATTTACTCAAAAGATTTAATTTTGGTGTCTTAAATGCCCATATAAGCCATAAATAAGGGACTCTGCATTGTTTGGGTTTTTGTCTATAATTTCTGAAACGGCAATATATGAGCAAATCAGTCATATTCCCATGAGGTACCCTCTTCTGTGCACTGTCCCGGTCCACCTCCACTGATGCCCGTGCACAGCGGCGGTGTGTGGGTCGTCGCTGCACAGTCAGGGGCGCATCGCTCTGCTGTGTGCGGAGGACAACGCCTCACAGCTAAGCTTTCCCACCCTATGACTCTTACTTTTTATTTTTCCTTCTCCCCTCTTCCACCATCTTCCCTGAACCTTGGTGGGCATGTTATAAATCACCACTCATGTTGAGCTCTCAGCACATTTCTATATCCTTGGACTTGAGTTCATTTTTGAAAATTGATAGCCCTCAACATGAATTAGTTAGTATTCACAGTGATGTGTGAATTCGTTAGTATCAAATACCGAAGTGAAAATTGCGTGGGTTGTTGATGACATCAATTTGGCTGCTGGGACCAACAGCACACGAGAAGAAAAGTGTCAGGAACAATTATTTTGGTGATATTTCCATTGATACATTATGAAGAATGCAATCACGTACCAACTCCTTTTACCACACAGATAAAGTTTTCTCTGAAGCCCAGGTCCTTCTGTGTGAATTTGTCTTCCTTTCTTCACCAGAAAACAAACACCTTCTCTAGCTCCATGTGATGGTTTGATTCAGGTGTCCCCCATAAACTCAGGTGTTCTGAATGGCAGGTTCCCAGCTGATGGTAATTAGGAAATTAATGCCACCTGGAGGTGGTGTATTGTTGGGGGCCAGCTTATGGGTGTTACAGCCAGTTTCTCCACACTCTCCTACTGCTGTTGTCCACCTCATGTTGGCCAGGGGGTCATGTCCACTCTCTGCTCGTGCCATGACTTTCCCTGCCATCATGGAGCTTCGCCTCAAGTCCGTAAATCAAAATAAACCCCTATTTTCCCGAAAGCTGCTCTTAGTCGGGTGACTTCTGCCAGCAATGTGAACTGACTGCAACACTCCCCTCACCCCCACATAGTCAGGCTGGTTTTGTGTCCCTCGGGGAAACGAGTGCTCAGTAGCAGAGTCTTTCACTCACAGGTCTGGCTGGTACGTAAGCGGTTACAGTAACTACCCGACTCACTGAATTTCTAGGCTGGGGATCGTTTCTCTAGGCCCAGGAGGAAAAGTGTACCATTTCTTCCTTAGTGACATGTTCAAATATTGTCACTGCATCTCCACATGACTAAGGGCTTCCTATGCCAGAACATTCTAGAAACTCAAAGCACTTGGTTTATAAACACACAGGCATTTATTGAGGCATGCCAAAACTAACAAAAGTGGACTGGAAGGAGTTTGATCATGTGCCAGACTGTGTTTAGAACCAAGCCTTCCCTAGCATGAGAGACAGAGAAGGAGGAAGAGTTGATTCAAGACCAGCTCCGGCTTCTGTCACTGACAAGTCACAATACCAGGGCTCTCAAGCCATACCAACCTGGGCGTGTTGCTGAAGGAAGGTGCAGAGGGGGCAGTGGTTAAAGCCACCCCTTCCTGGCATCCCCCAAAAGCCAGCCACACACCCTCACAACCTCATCCTCATTCTAAGCAGTATGTGTTAGACCTAAGTTGCTTTTCTTACGACATAGAAATCAGGATATATGTTCTATGGAGAACCTTCCTTCTACTCCATTCTGCCTTCAGGACTATTTTACCCTCCATCACCCGCAGTGATTTTCCTGCTTTAGAGTTACCTTAACATCCAGTGTGTACATAGAAGAGCACTTAACCCACTTTCTGTCCTGTGGTATTTGTGGAAATAACACATGTAGCAACCTTTCTACGATATTAATAGTTCTCAAAATATCCCTGTCTGCCCCTCCAGCCTTGCTATTTGCTGTTAAAACAGGCATTCCGGATATCACGGGCTGCCCGGCGCTTCCCTCTCCCAGGGAAGGATTGGCCCTTAGCAGGAAGGTCGCGGATGCTGCAGGAGAAGCAGCGAGGCCCACATCCCTGGGCTCCGTGGACAGTCCACCTTGACCCGGGTAGTGCAGCCGGCCCGTCCGCAATGAGTCAGTGAGAGTCACCCTCCCCACAGGAAGGGGCTTCTTAGTGACCGCCTCTGAGGTGGCATAAGGACCACAAAAAAATTACTCAGAATTCCTGACTCCGCATACAGGGGGCAAAGGGACAACACAGACAGGCGACCCAGGCGTGAGCGACTGCAGTGGCAGCCTGACCATCACAGACCGCGTGCTGTGAGGGGAGAGTTGTGACCGCTGGAGAGTGGGTGGCGATGGGAGGAACACACTGCAGGCTGGGCACACGCCCAAGAAAGGCCCAAAGCCAGGCTGCAGAGGTGGCACGGTGGTTAACGGCGCTTGCTTGCAAAGCCTGCGGGCCAGGTTGGACTCCGCAGATACATGAGGACAGGTACCTGTGGAGCTCCTTTGCAGTGACAAGAGGTCCTGGGGCACCCACTTGTCTCTGTCTCTCTCTCTCTCTCTCTCCCCGTCTCATAAATGTGTACACTTCTTTTAATATTTGTGATTTATTTGAGAGAGAGATAGAGAAAGAGAGGCAGAGAGAGAGAGAAAATGGGTGCTCCAGAGCCATCTACCCACTGCAAACGAAGTCCAGATACATTTCATGTGCCACCTTGTGCATCTGGCTTTACATGGGTACTGGGGAATCGAACCCGGGTCCTAGGGCTTTGCCAACAAGCACCTTCACCGCTAAGTTATCTCTCCAGCTATATATATATGTGTGTGTGTGTATATTTATGTGTGTGTATATGTATATACATATATACATAAGTATATATAAATACATATACATGCATATATATATTGTGAAAACATATATATAATTATATAAATTAACATATATATAGCGAGAGATAAGATAATTTATATATATATATATATATATATATATATATATATATATATATATATATATATCATTTTTTTGTTTAAAGGAAGGAAGTCATTTCACCAGAAAACCAGCGAGGACGGCTCTGGACCCACGGCTGGGGCTGCTCCCCCAAAGTGAGAGAATGGTAAGAGGCCCAGGTCGGGACAGAACCCCCAAATCAGAACGTGTCGCTCCCATCCAGCGGCCGGTCAGAGGCCCAGGACTGCCAGCGCGCTGGGGACTGTGCCACCCCCTGGAGCAAGGATGGAGGGCTGGGCCAGAGGAAGGGGCGACCCACTGAAAAGCGGGGAAGGGGCGGCCGCGCTGCCCGTGCCCGGCGGGCGCGGAGCGAGCGCGCTAGACGCGGCTGGTGCCCACCGCCCGCGGGCACAGCGCTTGTTTGCGTGTTTGTTTGTTGTGTTGGTAGCGCGGAGCTTCGGGGTTTGTTTTCAGGGAAACTGTCAATTCTGAGGGAAGCTGCGAGGGAAGCGGAATCTGCTCGCCAGATGGAAGCTGGGTGGACTGTGCCTGCCAGCGGGCCGTGGGCGAGGGAAGGGGGTGCTGCGGAAGGAGCGGAGAGGGCATGCGCGCCGGGGCACCCCGCTTCCACCGCTCCGGACTCACGTGCGGCCGGGGAGGAGGTGCCGCTGCCACCCGAGGGGGAAAGACGCTCTGTCCAGAGATGCGAGCACTGCCAGGAGGCTTGAGATGGGAAGAATGGGGGACCCCACACTCCTTATGCCCCCCCCCCCATGCACCGGGTTAAGACGCTCTCTGTTTAGTGATCCCATGCAAACGCTTAGGAGTTCGATGCTCCAAGGATTGCAATACATTTTTTAGATGCACGCGTGTGTTGGTGTATGCATGTGTGTGTGCAAAGGTGCACACTCCAGGCACGTATGTGAAGCCCAGAGCAGGGGTCGAGTGTCCACCTCTATTGCTCTTCTGTCTTCCTTCCTTGAAGCAGTCTCTCGCGGAACCTGCAGCTCCCGGCGGAGTCGTTAGACTGGCGATCCTCCTGCCTCTGCCCCCTCGGCTCAGGGATGATGGGCTGAGCAGCTGCACCCCGCCTTTCACTTGTGTGCAGGGGACTGAACTCGGTCCTCATGCTTGTGCAGCGCGTGCTCTTAGCCACCGAGCCTTCTCCCCAAACGTGTGTGTGTTTGTTTTTCCCTCAGTTAATGGGGGGATGATGCCAGGCTAACCTGCGTGCCAGTCAAGCCCACCGAACCTCATCGCCATTCCTCGTTTTACTTTTTACGTACAAACATGGGCTCACTAATATGCCCAGGCTGGCATGGAGTTTGCAGTCCTCCTGCCTCAGCCTGTGGCCTAGCTGGGTCCATTCTGGTGGCATTGCAGAGCTACTCTGAGCTTCTTGCTGGGGCACCAAGACTCAAAAGGATCCTCTGAAAACTTTACCTCACATGTGATCTTGCCCTCTACAATGCCAAGGTCATGTGAGAAGAGAATGTACAAGCAGTTTTTTCAGGTACATACTACATCTAATGTATTTTAATTTTAATGTTTTGTGTTAGAATTTATATGGATTCAGATATTAAAATTAAATACAGGCAAGAGAAATAAGTTCTTGTGTGTCCTTGCCCAGTGCAGTAACCACGGATAACAAACATACTATATATTTCAGAATTTAGAAGGATTTTGAATGATTTCACTACAAATAAATAAAAAATGTTCAAAGAGATACATGTGCTTACCTTGATTTCAATATTACCTAATGTACACATGGATTGAAATATCACATGGTAGCCATAATATAGACAATTTACAAGCAAGCACCTTTAACCACCATCCCATCTTCCCAGCAATATGTACAACTTAATGTGTCAGAAAAAGAACGAAAATTCATTACAAAGAACAAAAAAATAAAAACCCTAAACTACCAAGGACCAAAACATTTCTGTCAAAATAAATGATGTCTAGGTAACTTAAAGAACTGAAATATCCTGCTTGTGCCTGTAATCTCCAAGGTGAGGGGCAGAGACAAGAGAATCACTTAATCTCACCGGCCAGACAGCCTAACAGACACACTGTGCGCTCCCAGTTCGGCCAGAAACTCTCTCAAGGAGGAGCAGTGGGAGAGCAGTGGAGGAGGTGAGGACTGGAGTTTCTCAGCAGGGAAGTGAGAAAGACGCCCAGGTGCCTTCCCTAGCAGCAGGAGCTGTTTACCATGAAAGCTTCATGAGTCAGGCCTTCAGCCAAACTCATTCAAGGTGTTATTTAACAACTTGTAGGTGAACTGTTGCTGCAGAATATGCCTAAGGAATGAAAAGGGGGGAACCTACATTCTCAACATGCTTAATTTTACTTAGCATGGATTTCGCTAAACAGATATCACAAAGAATATTTTAGCTGTTCCCAAAACCAAAGGCAAAATATACTGGGATAATTTAAATCTCACAATAAACAGAGGAGATGGGATATAATAACAGCTCTCGTATAGCAGAGAAAATGAACTCATTTTTTAAATTGGTCTTTAGCAGGTATAATGAATAAGATCAATTTGAACAATTAGGAACTAATGGAGATTTTTTTTGTAAAAATTGCCATTTACAAAGAATAGATGATGAAATGCATGAGAGATGCTGGGCATCTAAAAATAGTTCCAAATGATAGATACCACAAGGCAATTAAGGAAATTGGTCAAGAAACCTGGTTATTGTATCATGATTTTTTTTTTTTTTTTTTGGAACTCATAACAGATTGGAAAGTGGTACTCATCTTCAGAAAGGGGAGAATGAACTCAGATACTACCATTTGGTAATTTTCCCACTGATCATATTAACCATTTATAACTGTATAAGGGTTGAGTATCAGCCCTGGCAAAAAGAGTGATGGAACAACTGAATTGATCATGTGCGTGTTTAACAAACAAGGATGAGGTAGGGAGGAAGGAGAGGGAGGTCTAAAGGGGGGCATGGGAGGAGTGTAATAGAGGGCAGACGGCTAGAGACGCTGTGAGTGGGGTCGGGGCAGGGATGCGAGAGAGAAGGGATGGGAAGAGGGAGAATCATGTTTTAAGATGCTATGAAGAAGCCATACGAAAACCTACTTCTTCCTAATAATATGCATATTTAAAAGAGAGAGACAGAGCTTGGCCAGAAGTTTCCTGTGTAGGATAAGACTGAGGCCAGAAGTCAAAGATTGTTGTTAGAAAAATTGCAGTGCCAAGAGTGGGATAGCTTCCAGTGAGTTGTTGGTCAGGGGGACCCTGCTGTCTGAAAAATTTTACAAATAAGGCTATTGGAACCACGTGGTAAGACCCCATTGCCGAAGCCTTCTCACACTTGGGCTGCAGGTCAAGCGAAATCAAGCTGGAGCTGAGTTGGAAGATGTTGCCTAGCTGTCAGGATGCCGGGAAGAGCTGTGCATCACTCAGCCTTTGAGCAGAGAAAAGACATCAACAGTCTTTTCCTCCAGTGGACCTTGCAAGCTAGACACTGGCCACCCAGGCCAAATGTACCAACTGGTGCAAGGATGGCGTGTCTCTGTGGGGGGAACCAATTGCAGTCGAGGCTCACACCACAGGAAAGAATTCATGCCTGGTACTGAAAACCTTGTTAAAGCCTATGACTGGGGCACCCTAGGGGAGGAGCTACCACTGTTGTCTGACTAAATGCATAAGTTGTGTCCACCAAACTAGCCTCCAAACACTCATGGTTATGCCCATATATTAATGGTACTCTCACTTTTTTTTAAATTTTTTTATTTTTATTTTTATTTGAGAGCGACAGACACAGAGAGAAAGACAGATAGAGGGAGAGAGAAAATGGGCGCGCCAGGGCTTCCAGCCTCTGCAAACGAACTCCAGACGCATGCGCCCCCTTGTGCATCTGGCTAACGTGGGACCTGGGGAACTGAGCCTCGAACCAGGGTCCTTAGGCTTCACAGGCAAGCGCTTAACCGCTAAGCCATCTCTCCAGCCCTACTCTCACTTTTTGATTAGAGAAACCTCTCTTTTTAGAAGATGGTGACTACAGGGGTGACCCAGAACTCACTAAAGTGCTGAGAAGAAGGGACTATGTAGCGTTCAGTAGTAAGTGGCACATCTCCATCACACCTTCCAAGGCTCAGGGACCATCACGTAAGAAGTGGCAGAAAGAATGTAAAAGCCAAAGGAAGGTGAGGAGTGCTTACAATACTGTCTGCCACACATAAACTGGACTTGTCTTCATGGTCTCTCAGAGGCTGATGCTTCCTACATAAGACCTGCAAAATAGGAGGTAAAAAAAAATGGCATCAAAATAGTTGGAAAAAAGAAGGATTTAGTGGAGGGCGAATTTGGAAAAGGGGGCAGGGAATGTGGTAGAGGGGATCATTATCATAGTATATTGTCTTTATTTATTGAATTTGTCAATACAAAGTTAAAATAACACTTGGGGCTGAGGTGATAACTCTGTCAGCAAGAGCCCTTGCTTGTCAAGAACGGGAGCCTCAAAAGACCTGATTGACCCCCAAGCGTGACGCCTAGCACCCACAGAAACCACAGGGCATTGCCATCCATATCTTCATCCGCAGTCCTGTGGGAGGTGGACATTGCAGAATTGCTGGGGCTCAATGGTCAGCCAATCTGACCAAAAAAAATAAAGAAAAATGGTTCTGAGTTCAGTGACAGACAGCTTCAGAAGGAAACACATTGACGAGCAAGGGAAGACGACACCTGACGGTCTCCTCTCTGGTTTCTGTATGCGTGCATACAGGGCATGGGCATCTGTACACACGTGTGTGTACACCACACATACCCCAGAACACATGCCACACATTCACCCCCCCCACACACACACACAGAAAAGATAACACAACATTACATTAGCTGGCTCTCAACATCATATATAATCAAAATGAAGAAAGACAAAATTCACACTGTGGCTGTAGAGCGTGTGTGCGCGCGTGTGTGTGTGCATTCGTGTGTGTGTGTGTGTGTGTGTGTGTGTGTGTGTGTGTGTGTGTTATCATTTTAAAATGTGAGTACTCGAACATATGCTCATCACCTTAACCCACTTTAGAAGTCTAATTATACATCCTTAGCAAAGGAAGGCTGGTGATTATTGTTATATAAATTGAGTTTCTAGTCAAGCATTGTGATAGTAAACTGTAGGGTAATTTATTTTTATTTATTTATTTATGACAGAGGTAAATAGAGAGAGAGAATAGATGTGCCAGGGCCTCTAGCCACTGCAAATGAACTCCATATACATGCACCACCTTGTGCATCTGGCTTACATACGTACTGGGGAATCAAACTTGAGTCCTTCAGCTTCGCAGGCAAGTGTCTTAACCACTAAGAAAGCTCTCCAGCCCGTGGAGAGTAATTTCTGTTGAGTCACACATCCTCCTCCTGGTGTCAAGACCAAGTATGTGACGCTTGGTTATGTGTCAAGAGTGAGAGCAAATTTGGAACTTAAACTTTCATTGCAGTGGGAATATGTGGTTAGCATTCATATGGGTAGAAAAAAGACGATATCTAAAACCTCAAAGCCTGGGGAAAACAGAGTTGTAAATGGAAACATCTGAGACAACTATCTGAAAAGAAACAAAATCATTAATGAAGATAAATGGATGGATAAAAGCAAGTAATCAGTAGGAGGATGTTCTTGAGCCAATGGTATCCTGATGAATTATTCACAGGAATTATGCACCAGGGCTCCGGGGACAGGGGGAGCTGTCCTGTCTTCATTCTGTAGTTACTGGAGACAGACTGGAAAATATTGCTTTGCCATGGAGTGGGGGTCAGGTGGTAGCAGATTTGGTCAACTACCTCCCTAATGTTGGAAAGAGACAATGACTGTGTCCTCATTCATGAGCAGAAGCAAGCACGGGGGAAACGGGGGTATAAAGGGATTCAGACCGCCCCACATTATGTAATATTTAAAATCATGTTTTCATGCTGTGTAGATCATTTTCAGGTCCAAAACTAGCAGTAGCTTTTATTTCCCGTCCAAACAAGTAGAGGAATAAAATGATCCCTCTACCAAAACGATTAAAGAAAAAAAAAAAAAAACTAAATGTTATTGATGCCAACTTACCCCCACATTAAACTTGGACAAACACTATAGTATTATTAGGATTCTGATTTGTTTTTCAAGTGTGATGATTTTTAAAGCCTTGTCTATCAAAGAATGTGTGAAAATTAAATGTCCCAGCTAAGGAGATGGCTCAGCAGTTGAGGCACTTGCCTGCAAAGCCTAACAACCCAGGTTCCATTCTCCAGTATCCACATAAAGCCAGAGTGGTGTACGCATCTGGAATTCATTTGCAGTGGCTGGAGGCCATGGTACACGCATTCTCTCTGTCTCTCTTCTATTTCTCTCTGCTTGCAAATAATTAAAAATATTTTAAAAAATTAATTTCCCAAGCTATCCCATGTTTATAAATCCTGACATGTTATATGCACAGTTTCTTATTCCCATCATTCTGGCTATATCATATTTGTGCCCCCATAAATACAAGTGTTGACATACGCCTGGGCATTTGAGAATATTTCCTGTATTCCTTTGCCCTGTCCCACTGTAACTGGTCCAGGAATACAGTATTACATAAGATAGTTCTCTACCCTCTAGAATTTATATCTATAGATAGACAGACAGACAGACAGACAGATAGACAGATAGATAGATAGATATGGGTTGGGGGTGTGTTTTGAGGTAGGGTCTCACTCTGGCTCAGGATGACCTGGAACTCACTATGTAGATTCAGGGTGGCCTCGAACTCACAGTGGTCCTCCTACCTCTGCCTCCCGAGTGCTGGGATTAAAGGTGTGCACCACCACACCCGGCTTAGAATTTATATTTTAAGAGAGAGAGTGACATCACAACATGATGCTAGAATAGCTCTGAGTTTTAAAATGTGGGAGACAAAATTATTTCAGATTGGGGTCAGGGAAACATCCAGAAGAAAGAAAATCTAAGATGAAAACACAAACATGAATAAAACTAAGAAAAGCATATTTATTTGAGAAGGAGAGAATGAGAATGGACATACCACAGCTTCCTACAACTACCAACAAACCCCAGAAGCATATGTCTCAAAATAAAAAAATTAAAAACAGGGCTGGAGAGATGGCTTAGCAGTTAAGCACTTGCCTATGAAGCCTAAGGACCCCGGTTCGAGGCTCGGTTCCCCAGGTCCCACGTTAGCCAGATGCACAAGGGGGCGCACGCGTCTGGAGTTCGTTTGCAGTGGCTTAAGATCCTGGTGCTCCCATTCTCATTCTTTCTCTCTTTCTTTCTCCCTCTTTCTCTCTCTGTCTGTCACTCTCAAATTAAAAATTTTTAAAAAAATGAAAAACAAAAGGGGATCTGACTTGATTTTCATTTAAAAAGATCATGTAGCTCACTGGTGGAGTGTTTATCTAGCTTAAGGCCCTAATTCCTGGCACCACCCCAACCCCACACCAAAAAAATATATATATATACATGTTTTTGAATCACTGATCTATCCTTCTTTCTCCATGCATAGAACTAGTTGATGACCAGTAACTAACTATAGTCATGGCAATGATGAGCACAGGTCAACTGAAATAGATGCCTTAGTCAGCTGATTTTTGGAGCACTGTAGCCCAGCTTCAAGTATGGATCACAACGCAATAATATGGGGTCATAACACTAAATGTGGAGGGCTCACAAAAAAAAAAAAATGGCAATAGTCAACAGATTCTGAACATACAACAAACAAAAATTAATTCAAACCAAAGCATGTAACGAATCCAACGTGTTTCTGGAAGAGCTCATCCATGCTGCATCTCAAACCTTGGTCCCGAACATTTCCATGGCCGCTGGGCCCTGCGGTGCTCTCGTAATGCGACTCCAGAAGGTGCTACTTTCAAACACCTCGGCTCACAGTCAGGGCTGTATCTATGTATCGACGAACAGTGGTTCAATTATAGCAAACAAAGACTTATATCTTTCTGCCATCATGCCTGTGGGGGTTGGATTCAGGTGTCCCCCATAAACTTAGGTGTTCTGAATGCTAGGTTCCCACCTGATGGAGATTTGGAAACTAACGCCTCCTGGAGGCAGTGTATTGTTGGGGGTGGGCTTATGGGTGTAATAGCCAGTGTCCCCTTGCCAGCATTTGGCACGCTCTTCCTGTTGCTGTTGTCCATCCGATGTTGGTCAGGAAGTGATGTCCGCCCTCTGCTCATGCCATCATTTTCTCCTGCCATCATGGAGCTTCCCCTTGAGCCTGTAAACCCAAATAGGCCCTTCCCCCCCCCCACAATCTGCTCTTGTTCGGGTGATTTCTGCCAGCAACATGAACCTGACTGCAGCAGTAAAGTTGGCATCGAGAGTGGCGTCATTGCTGGTTGAAACCTGACTTTGTGGCTTTGGCCTTTTGGAGCTGATTTTCAAGAGGAATGCGGAAGGATTTTTGAAACCTTGGCCTAAGAGACGCCTCGCGGTGCTATAAGTACAGCTTGATGGACCATTCTGGTCAGAGTTGAAAGACTTGAATGCAGAAGAACTACAGACTGTGAGGTCTGGCTTAGAGCTTTGCTTAAACTGGGCTGGGACAGTTTGTGTGAGAAGCTTGTTCTTATGCCCATGTCCTGAGAACTTGTGCACAGAAATGGACTGGTGTGAGAGAGGGATATGGCACAGAAAAAGTGAAATATTTGAGCAGAAACTGTTGCCTGTTCAGCTGCAATTGTATAAGAGATTACAACCATTGAGATTGGGCCAGCTGACCTGCATTGGAACAACAGAAAGAATGCAGTCTTTTGAAGGGGACTGAATGCTCAAGGAGTGTCCTGTTCTTCAAAGTCTGCTTTATTCCCTTCTGCATTAACAAGTTGGCACCTCACCTGGTATTATAGAGTACGAGAAATGCAGGAATAAGAGGGGCATCAAATTTGCAACACGGTCTTGTGTTTTAGAAACAGCCATGGGCAGTGTGAAACAGGTTTGCTGGATGCCTGCATGAAGACCTGATGGAGCATTAAGGATGGGCCGTGGGTTGCAGTGGAGACCCAGTGGAGATGCCTGGACCACGAGATGGCTGCTAAGGAGAGCTGCCAGCCCGGATTAAGTTTTCCAGGACTGTGAGTAGCTTAGTTGGAGGGGCAGAATTGGAACTCCAGAGACTGGTAGTGGTTAGAATTCTCAGACTTGGAGACTTGTCATTGACTAGATTTGTTGGACTTATTTGACCTGTTTAACTCTTGTATTGGTTGAATATTTCCTTGCTATGCCCAATGCCTTCTTTTGCATTGTGAATGGTTTATTCTGTGCCATTATGGGGTTTTTGGGGTTGTTTTTTGGGGGGAGTATTAAGGCTCAGTTAAAAGACCTTGGTTTACAGAGATGTTTGAACATCATTGGTACTGATGAAACTATGGGGACTTGTAAAGTTGGGCTGAATGTATTCCACATCATGAATTGCATTTTATATCATGAATGCTTTATCAGTTTATGGGGGCCCGGGGCAGAATGGAGTCATTTGATTCAGGTGTCCCCCATAAACTTAGGTGTTTTGAATGCTAGGTTCCCAGCTGATGGAAATTTGGTCATAGCCAGTCTCCCCTTGCCAGTGTTTGGCACACTCTCCTGTTGCTGTTGTCCACCCGATGTTGGCCAGGGGGTGGTGTCACCCTCTGCTCATGCCATCGTTTCCCCTGCCATCGTGGAGCCTCCCCTTGAGCCTGTAAGGCAAAATAAATCCTTTTCTCCCACAAGCTGCTTTTGGTCAGGTGATTCCTGCCAGCAATGTGAACCTGACTGCAACAACTCCACAGCATGGAAATGTTAAATTAGTATATCCTTGAATGGTGTCATGTTACAAAGTTTGGTTTGTTGTTTGAGATGCTGAGTTGAGGCCAGCCTGAGACTACGTAGAGAATTCTAGGTCAGCCTGGGCTACAGTGAGACCCTACCTCAAAAAATAATCATTCAAAGAATTTCAGATTGGGATTAGGAATTTCCAATCTTGTCTGAAATGCCATAAACATATCTCTGCTATTTTGTACATATCTATGTGTAGCCTCAGTTTACCATTGACAAACAGTGTCAAAAAAAATCAGTCATCTCCAAAAGATAAAAAAAAAACATTGAAGATGTGCTACATCCTGCAGTATCAAATGTTCAGCCAAGATTTAATTCTATATGTAAAAATGTACAAGCATGTCTGTCAATTAGCAGGCAAATTTGCTTTTGTATTTAATAAAGGGTAAAGAGATCAAAGAATTCTTTTAAAATAATTTTCTTTTAATTTTCCCTCAATGCTTGATTTGTATCTTGATTTTCTGGGACGGTATAGTTTTACGGTGGTCACATAAAAAGTCCTTAGGTAAAAAAGGAGTGAAAAGGTGTAAGAAGCCAGGGATTAGAAACTGTCTTTTAAAGTTCCCGTTATCCCGTCTTTTTCCTCACTTATCCTGGAGGAGAGTGAAAGACAGGATGTTTTGTGCTGTAATACATTTGATCGATGCTGAAGATAACATTAATCGGTCAGCAGAAGAGATGGGGAGGGAGAAAGTTGCATTCATGTAGTGCAAGTGTTGAATGGTGTGATAGTTCAGCATTTAAGCATTAGCATTTAAAACTCAGAGCCCAAATATTGTGAGTCAGGATCAATTTTGCTTTAAATCAGTTGGGGAGATCCAAAGCCAAGGCGCACTGGCAGCCAAGGCACCTGTTAGAGGAGATGATAAATGGAGTCCTTAAGCCTTGGCCAAGGAGCTGACTTTGAGATAAGAGATAAGAAATTAGTTTGCAATAGAATCTCTAATGATTAGATGGGATGGAAATCAGAAGGTCTCCTGCAATCCTAATTGCTTTTTTTTTTTATTATTATTGTCTTGGCAACTTAGTTGGTATATCAGCATATTTCCCAACTTTCTCCCCTTTTTCCCCTCAGTGACATTGTTTGCTTCAGTAAGCAGTAAATAACAAGGAAAACCAGGGACAATTAACTATTATTGTAGCCCTATGACTAATGAAAACTCATGCATTGCACTTTGGGGGAAAATGTACTTATTAACATGCCTGTGGGGGGTAGGTTAATGTTGCTATTTTAACTTGGCTGAGGAGAATCTGAAGTGCAGTAACTGATCCAAGGTTAGCCAGTGGTCTGTGGCAGGCACTTACACAAGCTGAGTTCTTCCCAGAAATGGCCCTAAGCCACCCTATAAAAGTAAAAGTCAAGGGCATCACCTCAGATTCTCTGCATGGCTCAGCTAATTAAGTGGTTACCTGAAGAAAAAAAAAAAAATGTATGTATTAACTAGTAGACTGTAACACTCCCAAAGCTTTTCATGGGCATTCGCTCATTCATTTGTAAAAATCAAGAACTCAAATCAAAAAATAAAAAATAAAATAAAATGACTTACACTCAAGAAAGAAAGGGTTAAAGGCAAAGTGACAATGGCTGGGGTGGGATTGGTGTTGAAGTTCATTAGCCTTCAAAGCCCACTGTCTTCTGTTACTTTATTAATTTAACCAATACGTATGGAACCCTTGCCTGTCAGCTGTGTTTCCACAGCACAGATCTCAGCAGAGTAATATAATGTTACGCTTGGGGCACACAGTGAAGGTTTTCCTTGCATAACATGAAAGAGTGCCATACTGTAGCTAATGGGCAACTAATAGAAAATTCTGAGCAGACTAGTGGCTCAAATCGTATTTTCATGACTGCCTCTGGCACCACTCTAGGAGAGAGCGGAGGAGCCAGAGCAAGAATTAGAAAAGGAGCCTGTCAGGCCGATGCACGCCTAGAATCCCAGCAGTCAGGGTGCTGAGAATGGAGGGTCATGAGTTCACGTCCACCCTGAGCTACCTAGTGAGACCTGGTCTCCAAACATGAGCAAACAAACAGGTAAGGAATGGTTTCTCTTTTACAAGAGAGAGGGAGATGGGGACTTGAACTAGCTCACTGACCATGAGCAATGATGAGAGGTCGGTCCTTGGGGGACATATAGCCGAGGATCCAAAAGTGAGTAGATGGTGGAACCTCGAGAAAGAGGAAGAATGAGATGATGGCCAAGTCCGTTCGCCTTAGACAACAGGGCTGTCTGGGAAATACTGCCTTTCAGCGAGACTGCAATCGCAGGGTGTAGATCAGGGGAGAGCTGAGCGGAGTGCCTCAGATTCAGAGCTGGAAAATGTCTTTATTTTGAGCTTGAAATACCTGAGGGCTTCTGGAAGGTGACTTGACTTGGATGGTTTTCCACACAGGACTAGCCCACAGGTTATTAAGAAAAAAAAAAAAAGAGGAAAAGAAAAAGAAAAAGTCTATACCAACGTATGGATGTGAAGGTCAGGATGTGGTTGATGTGCATGCCTCATGGCTGGTCATGATTCTTCATCCTGCTACTGTGTGACCTCAAATGGAGATTACATTCTTTAGAGAGACAAAAAAAAAAAAAAAAAAAAAAAAAACTAGAAACAGTCATTCATTTTCTCTTTGACATCACCTGTTTCTTTTTTTTAATTTATTTATTTATTTATTTGAGAGCGACAGACACAGAGAGAAAGACAGATAGAGGGAGAGAGAGAATGGGCGTACCAGGGCTTCCAGCCTCTGCAAACGAACTCCAGACGCGTGCGCCCCCTTGTGCATCTGGCTAACGGACATCACCTGTTTTTAATGAAACAAGCAGCTAAAAATCTGGGCTAGAAAACAACATGCTCCCTCCAGACACAAAATGGCCTGGATATCCATGGCCTCACAGTGCCTGACACTACCTGCATAAGACCATCATAAGAGGAGGAAAGGATCAAGACATCAAAAGACTGATTGAGATGGGGAGGGGTTATGATGGAGAGTGGAGTTTCAAAGGGGAAAGTGGGGGGAGGGAGGGCATTACCATGGGGTGTTTTTTATAATCATGGATGTTGTTATTTTACAAAACAATTTTTAAAGTCTGGGCTGGAAAGATGGCTTATCAGTTAAGGTGCTTGCCTGCAAAGCCTAAGAACCAAAGTTTGATTCCCCAGGACCCACATTAAATAAAAATCTAGATGTGGGCAGCCAACTGTGAAGGCGCCTTGTAGACCCTCCTCCTGTCTTTCATTTGCTCCCGACGGTTTCCTTGAGGAGCTATAACATTTGCCCTCTCCCCTGTGGAAGCCGGGAAGAAAATGTAAGGTGTGAAATATCAAAGATAAGTAGACGGAAAATAATCAAAAACGGGGAGAGGGGGGCGTGCTGGAGAGATGGCATAGCAGTTAAAGCGTTTGCCTGCAAAGCCAAAGGACCCATGTTTGATTCCCCAGGACCCTTGTTAGCCAGATGCACAAGGGGGCGCACGCATCTGGAGTTCATTTGCAGTGGCTGGATGCCCTGGCGCACTCATTCTCTCTCTCTCTCTCTCTCTCTCTCTCTCTCTCTCTCTCTCTCTCTCTCTCTGTGTCTCTCTCTCTCTTAAATAATTAAATAAATAATATATTTAAAATGATCAAAAAAGACAAAGACTGGAGAGGCCAGATACATGTAAGTAACATAACAAATGACTTTGCACTATAGCTGTTTGACATTATTTCCTTACTGCTTTAATAGATATTAGTACTCACAGTGTTTTCTAAAGAGTACAACTAGCTGATAATATATATTATTAATAATAATCATAATCAAATTACTAGCCATAATAAATCAATTATAAACAAACCTTTGCATTGGCTTAACCTTGACAAGATTTCCCAGAGGTTACAGCTTTCCTTCTCGTCTGTCCTTCTTTTCTTCTGCCAACACGCTTGGAGGTAGCTGAAGCTAAGGGTTTATTTATTTATTTATTTATTTATTTTAATTAGAGAACATTTATCAGTTCAGGAATATCTTGTCTTCTGAAATAAACTCAAAGTTGATTCCATGTTATGTTTATAAAGAAAAAAAATCTAAAGTGTTCATTGAATCCTGATAGATCTATTCGGAGTTGTTTCCAGAAGTATTTCTTAGAAACGAAAAAGTTGTCACTTGTCTAGCGTACAGGGAAAGGCCCAGCCAACTACATGCGGTCCAAGTGCGCCACCAAGTGGTTTGATGTGGGAATGATTATGTGAGGTTTTTTTTTTAATTACAATGTGACAAAGTTATAATTGTGATCATCATGTCCTCTAGTTACCTTGAAATCGGGTAGAATTCTTAAATTATAATTACAAGTAGTGTTTAATTAGTAAAAGTGTTTTTCACATCACAAACCAAAGTCAAATAAGAAATTCATATGGACATTTGTAATGAGTATGTAAATGAGCATGTAAATAAAAAACAGTCCTGACAGTTAATTTTGCTTGTTTTTCTTTTTTGAAAGATATGGAAGGTTACGTGACCTCAGCAAGCTACAGAAAAACCCTCTGCCCTTCGTAATCAGAGCGACCCGTGGGAGAGCTCTGCCGGCGGAGAGCGAATCCTTGCTCCTAACTAGGTGCGCTATTTGGAGCCTATTACTTCTGGGTTTTTATTTACTTGGTTTTGAATGCATGCGTACGCATGTGTGCAAGTGAGGACGCACACTTTCGGGGGTCAGAGGACAACTCCTCGTGTCCTCTTATCTTCTTTGCAAAAGGGCCTCTCTTGCTCGATTCCCCAGGTCCCACGTTAGCCAGATGCACAAGCGGCGCGCGCTTCTGGAGTTCCACTGCAGTGGCTAGAGGCCCTGGCACGCCCATTCGCTATCTATCTACCTGCCTCTTTCTCTCTCTGTCTGTCGCTCTCAAATAAATAAATAACAATTTTAAAAAGGGGGGGGTCTCTCTTGCATTGCAGCTGCCTGTGCCCACAGTGGCCAGCGCCTCCTTACCCCACCCCAACGCCCCTGGCTGCAGCTGCCTCACTTCAGGTCACAGATTCATGCGCCACGGTGCATCAAGCTTTAAGCGGAGCTCTGGGCCACAGGTTTGTAAGTGACTGTAGCCACTGAAGCTTGTCTTTGCTCCCGTGAGTCTTGCTATTTAAATTCTCAGTAAAATTTTCCCCAATCCATAAAATTCTTCGGGGTTTTGCAAGGCTTCGGTGATTCCTTGTTACAGAAAGTATTGGTGAAACGCCTGGTACTCAAAAAGCAAAGAAAAACTCAAGTACCAGGAGAGGTTGTTACCTTCCTCATCATCCTCAACCCAGTGAGGTCGACCTGTGCAGATAGACAGACAGACAGACAGATATGAGCCTTCTCCATTCATGTACTGAAAATAAGCTAAAGTAGATATCACTGATAATGTTTTCAACTACTGTGGGAAGCTTTTCAGTGTGCATGCTGTGTTGAAGTAATAAATATGCTAATTGCCCTGATTTCATTATTGTAGTGTGTGTCAAAATATCCCAAACCCTACAACTACATGCAACTATTATGTGTCATGATTTAAAAAAAAAAATAGGAAATAAAAAGGACATAGCTGAATAAAATGATCCCTAATTCCACCTCTCTTATGAAAAGGTGGCTCCAGAATGGTGCTTGTTCTTCTAAAATAAAGAAAATGTTGCCGGGAATGGTGGCACACGCCTTTAATCCCAACATTTGGGAGACATAGGTAGGTGGATCGCCATGAGTTCGAAGCCACCCTGAGACTCCATAGTGAATTCCGGGTCAGCCTGGGATAGAGTGAGACCCTACCTCAGAAAAAAAAAAAAAAAGTGCCATACTTTTTGTAAAGCATTGTACACACCAAACAAGGACTTCTGTGGAGAGAAATTGTCCTTGGCCAAATTCTGATTCTGAGCAAATCCTGGACTTCTGAGCAAGTTCAAGAGTGTAAGAGGGAGGCAGAAAACCTTTGCCCACAGTCCTAACACTCAGGAAGGTACCAAGCTGAGGTCTCCTGGATCATCCAGGATGCAGGGCGTGTGACAGAGCAGGAATCTGCTTCACTAAGGTCGTTTTCTGGTTTGCGATGTTTGGCTCACACCTGCTCATGCCGGAGCTCCCAATGCCCACTCTCTAACAAACAAGTCCCTGTCTCTTGTTCTCCTTAAAATGTATTTATGGAATTAGAAAGTAGCTTCTCCACTGAAACAAAGAGGCTATAGAATTTAGGTGACTAGGAATGATAATTTAGAATGTGAAATAATAGTGGAGGGTGCCTCTTTTATTTTCCAAGAATTTCAAAGCTCAAATTCCATTTTGCAAGGTGGGTTTACCTTTCTGGAATATAGGAGAGGTAATTCCATGTGGACTTAAGTGACTCCTGTGGATACATTGTCTGCTCATCAGTGAATCTTAAACCTGGAGATACGCAGGCCTCGTTGTCAAGTACAATATCCCATCTTCTCAGACAACGTGTGTGTGTGAGTGTGTATACATGAAATTCTTAGTGTAACTTTATGGGGGTAGTATGCCATGAAACCTGGTCAGAGTCTTCTTATGATCTTGGACTAAGGTAAGAACCTCAATTGTAAAGCATTTCCAGGTTAATTCTATTTAACAGAGAAGCAGAGATTCCCTGCTGCTTGATTCTGTGCCCAGGTCTGTAACACAGGACTAAAAGTCGAAAGTCAAATCCATAAGGCTTCTGACAGCCATCTCTTCTCAGAAAAATAGGGTGTGTCCCAGCTTGAAAGGATTCCAAGGACACAAGTCTAAGTCATGCGTTCAAGGAACCACAAACTCCTTGAATCGGCAGTTGCTCCTATTTGAATGGTAGTACCCACACACTGTGATGGAGGCTTTAATAATTATTTTGGTGTTTGAGTCACACCAAGGGTATGCATTTTTGAATAGGGCTGCTTAGCCTTAAATTTTTGATTTTATTTTTCCTCCTGGAGCCCTTCAGACATGCCAATAAGGCCATCATGCAGGCAGAGGAAGATGGCCCCAAGATAGAAGGAGAACACATGATGTCCCCCATACAGCACTTCCTCCCCCCCACACACACACAAAAAATGTCCTGGATCAGCCTTGGAGTCCCATCATGCCTTTTCATTGTCATTGTTTCTCAAATCTTCCAAGGCAGACTTTTAGCTACTAGAAACTGATGCCATCAAGAAGGCAAAATAAGATTCATAACTTAAGACATGCTTTCCCAGGGCTAAAGTAAGATCTTAGAAAACATCAGAATATTTGAGAATAGATCAATGATTATTTTTTGATCCCTAGGAAGGGATTTGACTCAGACAATCCCTAATCCTCAATGTGAGATTGGCTGGGGAGTGGGGACAATAGAAACCCGAGGAAGGTTGAAAGCTAGTGTCCTCGTTGCAGTTAGAATCTCAGAAGCTGCCTGATGGAGTTTGGAGGCTCATGGGGGATTAACTCTGGACAGGTAAGAACTCTGGCGAGGCACAGCAGAGAGGGAGTGAAAAGCCTTCGTTTCATTATATACCCCATTCTGATGATGCGAGCCAGCATGGGTCCTTTGAGATTTCAGCCACAGAAATGAAATGCCCTAGGCTTTTCTTTCATGAGGAAAAAGCAGGGAGAGAGAGAGAGAGAGATTAAATTGAAGTAATGTTGTACAGTATTGTAATCAATACCAATTATCAGATCAGAGGCTTCTCTGATCCGATGGTGCTAATGACTGAGAAGTTCTGAGAATAATATTTCTGACACCAGCAGATGCAGTACAGAAGTCTAGTTCATTTCACTCTTGGTCTATGAAAAGATTTTTCCTCTTTACCTATAGGCTTAATTGGGTTAGGAGATGTGACAGACGCCAGAAGAGAAGTCAGGGATGAGGACAGGCTGGTTACAGAAGAGTCCATACCTAGTCAATGGATCTGCTATCACCAGACTCTGACAGACTTCTTTTTCCTTGTCTTTACCTGTGGTCTACCTGAGAAGTTTCAAGGTGTACCAGTGTGCAAGGGTGTGATGCCAAGAAGCACAGAGGACACTCACATGACTTTACCAATACCCACGGAGATATTAAAGAACGTGGGACATTAGGTATTACTACAACCCACACGTTTTAGTTTTATTTATTTGCAAGCAGAGAGGGGGTGGAGGGAGAGCGAGAATGGGCATACCAGGGCCTCCAGCCATTGCAAATGAACTCCAGATACTTGCTCCACTTTGTGTATCTGGCTTTATATGGGTACAGTGGGATCGAACTCAGGTTGTTAGGTTTTGTAGGCAAGCACCTTAACTGCTGAGCAATCTCTGCAGCCCAACATTTTTGATACGAGTGAACATTTTATATAAATGGGCAGGAGTGAAATAGGAAGTGAGGGGAGAAAAGACAATCATGAAAAGCCATGTCATTCTAGCAAGTTTGGATTTTTCACAAAGGAATTAGGAGCTGGAGACTGGTATGATTACCTTGTTCTTTTTAAAATTATAAACCTAATAAAAGTTTGAAGGTTAGATGCCAAAGAGAGAACTGTGGCATTAAGACTGGAACGGAACTTGTCAGGGGCTGGGAGGAAAATTGATACAGTTAGGCGAGGCAGGGTTTTAATAGATTGCTTTGCAGATGCCAGAAAGGTATAGGAATTGTGCAGGAAGCCCTCACTTTGTCCTCTGGGAGATGAATATGTACCAAGTACACAAGGGACTGCAAAGACAACTTTGTTTTTACATCCCACGGTGGGAACCTCCTGGCTTAAGGACAAAGGTAGGATGGGCCTTGGAAATGATAGAATTTTAAATTTCAACTTTTATTTATTTAATTTTTTATTTATTTATTTATTTATTATTTGGGGAGGGGGGATTTTCGAGGCAGGGTTTCACTCTAGTCTAGGCTGACCTGGAATTCACTGTGTATTCTCAGGCTGGCCTCGAACTCACAGTGATCCTCCTACCTCTGCCTCCCGAGTGCTGGGATTAACCACGTGCGCCACGACGCCCAGTTTAAACGTCAACATTTCTGGAAGGCTTTTGTGGTTTATTATTTTGTTGTTTTAATTTTTGTTTTGTTTTGTTTTGAGACTATGTAGCCCAGGCAAGCATCAGACTTGTTAGGTAACCCATGCTGACCTTGAGTTCATGCCCCTCCTGGTGGAGTGCCCAAACTGCTGAGATCACAGATACATGATATCAATCACCACCTCAGCAACTGTTCAGTGCAGGCATAATGCCTCCCACGCAAAACCTGCAGCGAAAAGACTGCCACCCACAAGATTCATGCTGCGGGACACGTCCTACGCCCACGTCACCAACTGCTACAGCAAAGGGGACTTGTGCTGAGGTGCCAGTCAGGCCACACACTGGGTCTTAGACTCCAGAATGTGAGGGTGGCACTTTGATTGTTCCTAAAATACTTTTCTATACAAATACTGAATTCCCAGTGTTGTGCAACAAACTTTCTGTTAATAATATTATTGTCTGCAATACACCGTTTTTTGTATGCCTACCCTCATCACCAGATAAAGATACAGCAACCCAGCTGACTTCAGCCCAGCTGGGACCTCAAACCTGCCCTCTCCCAATGCTCTTGCACCATGTTCTGACTCGGGATTTACGAGTAGGGAATGCTGTCAACAGAGGCCACTTGGGAGCTTTCCTTTATGCATTTTTTCAGAAAAGCTTTGGGACTCGGCAGATAAGCGAGATCTCTCGCAGATGAAGGGCTTCAGGGCAAGTCCGCCCGGGTCAGAGGCAAGTAGGACCCGCGTCATGGACACACGTGCCCCACATCCGCGGAGCAGCATGAGCCAAGCTAGCCCCTGGCACAGTTATCTCCTCCAAGCGTTAGTCTCTCCTCTAGCTGAATGCCACTCTTCTAATTAGGAGGTGGGAGAAATCGTCCAGGGACCACGCTCAGCGCCAAGGAGGGGCCCTGCCTCACCCCGGCTGCTGGACACGAGGCGCGGCCCTGGAGAACTGCGCGGCGAAAGCCTTCTTTCCGCGCAGAGAAACTTCAAAGGCCCCAAATGAAGAACGAGGAAAATGCTGAAATGACGAATCGCAATGTTTCCGCTGACAAAAGATGAAGATTAAAGGGGGGGGGGGGTGGTTAGAGCTGAAGGCCTGGTTTTGTTTTTGCCCAGCTCTTTCTGGAAGCGGCCACCAAGGCCCTAAACTGAAATGAAAAGGCGCAACAGCGCCCTGGAGCGCCGGCCTGGCTTCCCAACAGCAAAGGTTGAAATAACAACAGCTTGCAAAGCAATGCAAAACACCGCATGCAGAAAGCAGAGTGTATGGTTCCCAGTCTTGTGCTGAACATTTAACAGAGAATGTCGGAGGCAGAAACCACTTAGGGATCATCTGGGCAAGCCCTTTGATGTTTCAAAGGAAAAACAAAAGAGAGAGAGAAAGACCAGAGTGCAAAGCACTCTCCCTCACTTGCTCAAGGTCATGGACCTCGCTAGTGACTTTGGAATTGCTAGAGACTGCCTCCTCGGCCTCCCTGGAGCCAGACTCTGACATCTATCTGCAAGTCCACCCTCGTCAGGGCGCTGATGCAGTCCCGCTGGACACTGAAAATTAAGTTCACCAGATGCTGTGGGCTACTCTTTGTCTTTCTGTCTCCCAGCCAGGCTGTGTTCACTGAGCCATAGGCGTACACAGACCCACTTCATTACCACTGTGCAGATAGATGCCCTCTGCAGTCAGGTCTTGTGACATGTTACAGAGTCAAGAATAAAAACTGTAATCTCCAGATATAATGAACAGAAACACTGGATGGCTGGCAAAAAATAAATAAATAAAAAATTAATAACTGGTCCATCCTGGAACTTGAAACCCACGGAATTAAACATAATAGGTAAGGGAGAATAGAGAAAAGTCCAAAGATAATGTGTTTTCAAAGTTTACATGGAACCAGAGGTTAAGTCGGGTCGATAGGGGAGACATTGACCATTTTACAAAGTAGCAGAAGCTGTAGCCCCATCTGCCCTCCAGATCTGCACATAACCATTCTTTTCAATAATAATAATAATAATAATAACTCCTAAAATGGCATCTAAACAATTTCATAGCAAAAGGAATGAAGTTGACTGCAAGCCTTTTAGACAGGCATCCAGTGAGTGATCCAACACTCATGGGGCCAGGGGGAAAGACTGGCATATGCAAGAGAACATAATGGGATGCGTTATTTAAGAAACCCAGTCACTGAAGTGGGGAGAGTCTATTGTGAAAAACTGAGGTAATGGTAAACAAGAAAAGTGGCTCACCACCCCCATTAGTTTCTGTTTTCTTAAATATATATATATATATATATATATTTTTTATTTTATCCACTCATGTAGCAGGCAAATTATATTTCAAAGGTGTAAATTTAAGTGTTTCTTTAAAAGATGTCACTGGAATTAATAAACATATATATCTTCCATGGCTTCACCCGATTTTGCCATCCAAGTCTACCTTTCTCCCCGGCTTCCTGCCTACCGCTTCCTCTCTGGCTCATGCCTCTCCTCTCTCCGGGTCACTCCTTCTGTTTCTTCCATAAAGATCTTCCACAGTAAGGAACCTGCAAGTCAATGAATTTGTCCATAAAAAAACAAGTCGCTCAAATGGACTCATGTTCCGAGAGATCAGCTGAGAAAGTCGAGGCCCTTACGCAACAGCAGAGGTAGGATAAGCCGCCGACCTGCATCAGTAATTTGCATTATCATTTCTATCTATGGATGGGCAACTGAGTTTCCAAGGCACTGTGAAGGATATCGTCAGTTATCAATAAAAACAAGTAAGGGCTGCAGGGATGGCTTAATGGTTAAGGCATTTGCCTGCAAAGCCAAAGGACCCAGGTTTGGTTCCCCAGGACCCACATTAGCCAGATGCACAAGGGGGCGCACACGTCGGGAGTTTGTTTGCAGTGGCTCCCTCTCCCTCTTTCTCTATGAAATAAATAAATAGAAATAACATATTTTCAAAACAACACAAGATAGATACTCAGAAGAGTGATTCTGGGAGGAGCATTTCAAACACAAACATAAAAATTACTAATTATACAGTCACCCCCTACAGTGAGCGTTGGCCAGGGAGATCCATAAAGTCCCTATTTTGGCAACATAAGCCATTGCCAAAACAACTGGCAAATTGCCAGAACTAAAAATGTCAGGCTCTGTTGCTGAAGACACCACAGCCTGTGATCACTGGGCATGGTAATACCATGCTGTAACCAAAAGGGAAACTAGCTCCTTGCCGGCTAGCTCTTATAGAGCCAGAAAGCCCTGAGGGAGCCACCAGAGGTCTAGAGTCACCAACAGCGTGAAAAAGCCGGGAGCCCTGCAGACTGTGAAATCCACCAGCCCCAATGGAAACACGTGCTTGTACCATAGAGGCACACGGCCGCTGGTAGTAACCAGGTGTTCTCTGATTGGGCACTCTCCACTCCGTGGGAGAGAACTCACATCTGGCACTGAAAAGCAAGACAAAAATCCCATGGTCAAGCTGCCAGAAAGCTATAAAAAGCCATGCTGCATGCAGTTCCATGGGAGAGAGAGAAATCACCAGTGAAAATACTCAACAGTGGACACTGCAAGCCTTAGATTTGGCCAGGCAAGCCAAAGGAGCCAACAGGTGCAATAGTGGCATGTGTGTTATGGGGGAAACCAACTGCCCTCTAATTTGACTGGAGGCCCACTACATGGGAAGGAATACATCACTGATACTGAAAACCTACAACAGAGGTAGTCATGAGCTCTAGGAGTGTAATGTCTGCAGGTGTCTGGCTAAATGTATATAGTATACTCACCAAACTGCCCAGTAAGCCCTTCTCCTAATGTTCACACCCATATATTAATGCTACTCACTTTTGGTTAGAGAAGCTTCTCTTTTCAGATGGTGGTGACCTTGGGATGACTCAGAAGGCACCATAGTGCTGAGAAGAAGTGACAGAGGAGTGCTTAGCACTGAAATATCTCTATTCCACCTTCCAAGGCTCAGGGTCCATTGCGGAAGAGGTGGCAGAAAGAATGTAAGAGCCAAAGGAAAGGTAGGACTCCTTACAACATGCTCCTCCAGACACCAAGTGGCTTGGATATCCATGACCTCACAGCGCCTGACACTACCTACACAAGACCATCATAATAGGGAAAAAAAGATGATGGCATCAAAATAA
Organism: Jaculus jaculus; assembly: GCF_020740685.1. Lineage (NCBI taxonomy): Eukaryota > Metazoa > Chordata > Mammalia > Rodentia > Dipodidae > Jaculus > Jaculus jaculus. The sequence continues at coordinate 8,730,580 of NC_059116.1, read as the reverse complement.
AAAAGAGACTGATTGAGAGGGGGTGATATGATGGAGAATGGAGTTTAAAAGGGGAAAGAGGTGGGGGGAGGGAATTACCATGGGATATTGTTTACAATTATGGAAGTTATCAAGAAAAATAAATTAATTAAAATAAATAAATTAATTGAATAAATAAAAAAAATTAAAATCCCATGGTCAGGAAACTCATACTTCAGAGATAAGCACCACTGTTCTCTGGAGAAGAGTGGGCCTGCACAATAAAGTCTCTCAAATAACTTTGCGTACCTACGTTACCCAAGCTGCTCTCACTCCTGGCTGGAGGATCTGTTTTGTTGTAAAGATAGCAGAGAAAATGGAGAGCCAAGATCCATCCATAAGATAAACAGATGGCCCACTTGCCCACCACAAGACTTGCCACCTTTACCATGTCTGCCAGAGCCTAGGAGAAATTGCAGCCTTACAACCAGCTCCAGGGCAATAGTAACAGACACAGTGACCAATTAAAACCTGTCAAAGTGGGGGGGCCGCTGGAGAGATGGCTTGGTGGTTAAGGGTCTTGCCTGCGAAGCCAAAGGACCAAGGTTCGATTCTCCAGGACCCACGTAAGCCAGACACACAAGGGGCACATGCGTCTGGAGTTCGTTTGCAGTGGCTAGAGGCCCTGTCATGCCCATTCTCACTGTCTTTCTTCCTTCTCTGCTTGTAAATAAATAAATAATTTGTGAAAGGGGCTGGAGGGACGGATTAGCAGTTAAAGCATTTGCCTGTTAAGGCAAAGGACCCAGGTTTGATTCCCCAGCATCCATGTTAGCCAGATGCATGCATCTGAAGTTTGTTTGCAGTGGCTGGAGGCCCTGGAGCACCCATTCTCTCTCTCATAAATAAATATAAATAAAATATTAAAAAAGAAAACCTATCAAAGCAGAAATCCAGACTACAAAGAACTGAACACTATGTCAGACAGCTAACAAGCCCACCATGGCTCAGGGAACTATGAGGAAGACGGGGAGAACAGATTGTAAGAGCCACGAGTGGATAGGCATACCCTGAGGCTGGTCCATACCGCTCCCACTCCTCCATAGAGACAGTCCAAGGCCCTCATGTCCCCTCAGTGAATACCGTAACCCCACTGAGGAGGGCTCTCGGTGTAACAGCAGCCAGGGAGAGGGGATATATAGAGCTGGGGAGATGGCTCAGTGGCTAAAGGCAGCTGCTGCATGCAAAGCACGTTGCTCTGGGCTCATTTCCCCAGTAGTTCACCTAAAACCAGATGCACCAAGTCTCAGTAGAATTCGTATGCAGTGACAAGAGGCCCCGACTCACCCATATTCATTCTCTCTCTTAAATAAATAAAAAGTATTTTAAAAATATACCAGTTATCAAAATGGGTCCCCTAAGATTGAAAGCATGAGTATACTTTTCAGCTCACACTGTGAGCAGAAAGTTACCCCAAAACTAAAACCAGTCCAAATGTAACACATGGGCGGGGGGAGGAAACAGCAACCAATGTCGCATATGAATCAAATGAAAAATCCTTAAAGTAGTTGAAAATTAAATCCAACAACATAAAATGCTAGATACATAATAATCAAGTTGGGTTTATTAATGTAAAGTCATGCAACATATTTTAGTAATATAAACTTTAACACTCAAAAACTGACCACAGAAACAAAACCTTTGAGTAAACTAGAAATTGGAGATGTCTTCAACCTTATAAAGGACTTGTTTGGAAAACATACATGTATTATCACACTTAATGTTGAAAAACGTCATGTTTCTCCCTAAAATCAAAAACAAAACAAAGATTTGTGTTTCACTGCTTCTAATCAACCAACAATCAATCCAGCAAGGTAAGAAAAATAAAGTAAAAGTAGAGTTTTCTTTATTAACAGATAACACATTTACAAAAAATGGTCCTTATGGCTTCAGTGTAAAATGTTCCCATAGTCTCATGTGTTCAAATGCTCTATTCCCAGCATTTTCTCACAAGGTAATATTTCCCAAACAACAATTACAAAACTAAAAGTTGTAAAATATGTGTTAGAAATTTAAAAAGATTTTTTGAACCGAAGTGCACATATGAATAACAACTGATCACACAAAAAGACCAAAGATAATTATTCATTAAGAAAACATATATTAAACCCAAAATAATGTGCTCTTGCTTACTTAAATAGCATCATTAATTGTAGCAGGTTTTGATGAGGATATAAAACAACTGTGAAATGACACAGCTCGCAGAAGCAATTTGTCAGTTGCTTAGAAAGTTAGACCCATACCTCCCAAACAACCCAGACACCGCACTCCTACGCAGCTTCCCAACAGAACGGAAGGTATAATTCCACTGAAAGATGTGAACATGATTGCCCGGAACAACTTCATCTCCAACAGCCAAAACCTTTATGTTGTTCTAAATGTCCATCAGACCATGAATAGATAAACAAATTATGGTATATCTGTGCAATAACATGTAACTTAGCAACAACAGAAGCTAATGATTGACAAACTGATACAATGGGAGTGAATCTAAAAGTCGTTACCCTGAATGTTGGGAACAATAAGCCAAAGGACTAGATGATACAGGATTGCAGGTAAATGAGATCCTAGAAAATGCAAACTAATCTATGACCTGGAGAACAGATCAGTAGCTATCTAAGTAGCAGATGTAAGACGTGGGGGGACGGGGCATGGAGGGGAAGGAGAGGGAGCAAGACTGGGGTGTGAGGGGGGGCGCTCTACAGCTCGAGAGCTCGGACAGTCTCACGAGTGCATGCACACGTGTCGGGACTTCTCAGAATGTACCCGTGAGAATGTGTACGCTTTATTTCATGCCTTTTATACCTCGTGGAAGGTAGATTTTAGAAATAGAGGTAGAAGTGTGTCTAAAATTCATGGGTGCACATTTTCTATTCTGGTAGATTGGGTTATGGCTAAACTTATCTTGGAAAGTATAGTCCCTGGATAGTAGATGGCCCCAAAACCATATTCTCTTTTGGTAAAAATTAAGAAAACAATGATATTGTGAAAAGTGTGTGCAACTTTGAGCAGTAAAATCAAAAACAGAGTCAGGAGTCTCCACTGTTCAGTTCAACGCATTGAAAATAGACCATAAAGCCAGTGAGCTACTGGAGCTGTAAGTGGAAACATAAATGAGTGTGTAAATTAGTTTCAGAGACCAATTTGGAAGTCTCATAATGCACCCACATTTTACACTGACGGTATAATTTTAATAATATTTGTTCAAAAATTAAGGATATGAACAAATACTGAGGCCCTATTATAATATATATGAAATACATATAATCTTAATTGCCACAGTGGTCTAAGTGGGTTCAGTTAATAGAAACGCAACCGCACTCTAGAACACTATGTGCAGCAATGGGTAACATAGCAAGAGAAGAAGAAAGGCTGGTGTGTTAGTCAGGGTTCTCGAAAGGAGCAGAATCCACAGACTGAATGTATATCATAACGGGATGTACTAGATTAGCTCACAGGACACGGAGGCTGGGCAGTCCAGTAGTAGCTGTCTTCAGGCTGGAGGGAGAGAGAACCTGGTAACTGCTCACCCCACAAGGATGCCTCGGAAGTCCCCACGTGGCCCTGAGGGCCTGGAGGGTTGTTGGAGGGCTGCTGAGCTTCAGTCCGTATTGGAAGGCTGATAAAGCTGGTTCCAATGTCTGCCAAGGACAGCAGCAACAGAATAGGTGTGCGTACAAGTAGGTAACAAGGACAACGCTCAGGATGCACTGTGTTCTCCTGGGGTTTCTCTATGCACAGTCCACCAACAGAAGGGCAGTCCGCCCTGGGGGGGGGGGGGGGATCTTCCTCCCTCCATCAGTACTTCTCGGAAACACCCACAGAGACCTGCCCGAGAGGCATGTCTCTTACTTGTTTTCTGATCTAATCTGGCTAATAGAATTTAACTGGCACAGGGGAAATAAGCTAAACAAGTTGCAATTAACTTGTGCTAAAAACACTTACTAACTTCCACTGACATTCATAGACTGTAGAATAATGTATGTGAACTATGGAATATTGGCTCACATGAACTATGATTTTCAGGTAGTACAATTTATGATGATTTCAATTTTCTTTATATACCTTTTCTATAATTTCTAAATTGCTGCTATGGTACAAATTATTTGAGTCAGAAAAATACAATGTAGAGTGATCCCTTCTTAAGCCAAAAGCAATTTTAATCCATGTCAGAGCGAGTGATTAATTAGAGGGATGGTTATAAGAATTGTTTAGTGAGAAATGCCCTTTGGGGCTTTGTATAGTTCAGAAAGAAGGGGACGGAACACGATGACATGGCATACGTTGGACCTCTGTCTCCCAGCTCCATCCTGAGCTCACTGTCAAGCCCCAGAATTTATCTCTGATGCTCAAGGAACTATCAGAACCAAGGGAGATGCGGAGAGACTGTGTGATGCCAAGGGAGGGAAACGTACTATCTCGACTACCTGTGAGACACGGGGAGCCTATATTGCTTTATGCCACAGCATTCAGCCCCGGCTTCACGTACACAGGGACTTGCACGGGCACTGCCTGGTGAGCCTGACAATGGCAGGAGATGCAGCTTAGAGAGCAGGACAGGATAACAGACCACTCACGAGCTGGGTCAAGAATTAGAGTGGAAAGAAGGGAGTGCCGGTGCACGCCTTTAATCCCAGCACTGAGGAGGCAGAGGTAGGAGGATCGCCATGAGTCTGAAGCCACCCTGAGACTACATAGTGAATTCCAGATCAGCCTGAGCTAGTGAGACCCTACCTCAAAAAAAAAAAATAATAATAATAAGAGTGGAGACAAGGAGAGGAACCCAACCACTAAACCAAGGGTAGCCTCCTTCATCAGCAAAGACATCTACAAATCACCCAAGAGCACGCCCTTGATTCTGGCATGGAAGCCATCTTGCCTACTTGGCCGCGTGGAAGTTTAACTAGGCAAGGTAGCTGCGTGGGAAAGGATGGTGTGGGGAACAACCACACCCTCTATGGAGAGGAGAACCGGCCACAGAACAAGATGCTGCTGGTTTTATGGTGCCAGATAAAGAAAAGGAAAGGGTGGTCGGCACAAAACCTTGGTTCTACTCTACAGCACCGAGCGTTCCTGACCACTGCGGTGGCTGCTGCTGCTTCCGTGCCCTCCTCATTCACCTCCACAAAGCACTTGTGGGCCACCTTGGACACAGGCACATGCTTCATAGTTGACATTCCTGAGAAGTTGGCCTTGCTTTCCTCAAACGCATCTGTCATTCCTAAACGTTGAAGGAAAGGCTCCAGGTCATAACTCTCCTCCAGCTTCAGTCTGGGGAGGAAAACTTGAACCTTGCTTTCCGTCATAGTATCTGGGTCCGTCCAGGCTCTGAACTTCTCATATGTAAGTGCTTTTTCCACCTAGAGTGACAAATGGTCAACCTTAAAATCTGGAAGACAGTAGGATGGTATCCCTACCCACTTATTAATCCTTTCTTTATCACGTGTCATGGAACTCGATGGTGAGTTCTCACCCAAGACAATTCACAGATATATTTCTTGTTATAAACATGCCAATAGGGAGCTTGAGAGATTGCTCAGTGGTTAAGGTGCTTGCCTGCAAAGCCTAAGGACCAAAGTTTAATTCCCCAGTACCCACATAGAGCCAGATGCATAAGGTGGAACATACACTGGCAGTCATTTGCAGTAGCTAGAGGCCCTGGTGCTCCCATTCTTTCTCTCTATCTGTCTGTCTGTCTGTCTGTCTCTTCCTCTCTCTTTCTCTCTCTCTCTCTCTCTCTCTCTCTCTCTCTCTCTCTCTCTCTCTCACACACACACACACACACACACACACACACAAAAATAAATAGTTTAATGAATAGTATTAAAACATAAAGTAGGGCTGGAGAGATGGCTTAGCGGTTAAGCACTTGCCTGTGAAGCCTAAGGACCTCTCTGTTCAAGGCTTGATTCCCCAGGACCCACATTAGCCAGATGCACAAGGGGACACACACGTCTGGAGTTCGTTTGCAGTGGCTAGAAGCCATGGCGCGCCCACTCTCCTCTTACTCTCTCTATCCTCTTTCTCTCTCTATCTGTCACTCTCAAATAAATAAATAAATAAACATAAAGTAGGGCTGGAGAGATGGCTCAGGGGTTAAGCTCTTGCCTGTGAAGCCTAAGGACCCCGGTTCGAAGCTTGATTCCCCAGGACCCACATTAGCCAGATGCACAAGGGGGCACACACATCTGGAGTTTGTTTGCAGTGGCTGGAGGCCCTGGCGCACCCATTCTCTCTCTCTCTCTCTCTCTCTCTCTCTCTCTCTCTCTCTCTCTCTCTCCTCTCTCTCCCTTTTTCTCTGTCACTCTCAAATAAATAAATAAAGATTTAAAAATATTTTTAAAAAACATAAAATAAAAACATGCCATGATTCTCCCCAAATTCTCATCTGATCTGTATTTTATGGAAAGAGCTAGGAAAACTGGGAAGCATGCAAAAAGTTTAAATAAAAAGTAACCAAACTCATGCCACATATTAAAAAATGGTTTGGTAGTTCAGAGAAACACAACGGGTTGATGATCCTCACGCAACACACCTCCTCTGAGGGGCTGCAGCTGCCGCCTGGCCGATGGAAGGCGCAACGGGCAGGGCTGAGCACCTCAGAGCCACTCAGGAGTGAGTCAAGGGTAACTCGGCTGAAAGAGGGAAATCCCACTTGTTGGTACATGAAGGGACAGCTGTTTTGACTTGGGCTCTATTCCTAGACTTTTTAATTTAATTTTATTTATTTTTAAGATGTTTTAAATACTCTTTTCTAGCTGGGTGTGGTGGCACACGCCTTTAATCCCAGCACTCAGGAGACAGAGTTAGGAGGATCTCCATGAGTTCGAGGCCACCTGGAGACTCCATAGTGAATTCCAGGTCAGGGCTAGAATGGAGACCCTACCTCAAAAAAACAAAAAGGAAAACAAATCTTTTTTAGGTGGCCATGACACAGCTCATTCTTGACTTTTCCAATAGTTTTTTTTTTTTTTTTTTTTTGGTTTTTCAAGGTAGAGTCTCACTCTGGCTCAGGCTGACCTGGAATGCACTATGTAGTCTCAGGGTGGCCTCGAACTCACGGTGATCCTCCTACCTCTGCCTCCTGAGTGCTGGGATTAAAGGCGTGCGCCACCACGCCTGGCTCCAATAGTTTCTTGATTCCATCGAAAAAGCAAAGAAATGCAGCGCCCTCGCCAGTAGGGCCCTGTGCACGGGTGGGCTGCAACCCGTCAACTGTGACGTCACTGACAGCCTGAACTCAGCCACGGAGGGAGGGAGTACTGGTTCCATCACACTCCACAAGCTTTAAACGAGGACCTCCTCCACTCTCTAACGGCCAATTGATGGGTACACTTTGGGTCCTGCACCTTCCAACTCATATAAAGCTCCTTTCCAAAACTTGGTTCCTTTTTTGTCATGAGGAGACTTTTCTCTCCTGGAAAAGGTGAATCCCCCACCTGTGCTTTAGACCCTTCCTTCTATTCAAAGTGTGGTCCATGGTTTTTTTTGTTATGGGATATATATATATATTTGTAAGAAAGAGAGAGAGAAAGAGGGACAGAGAGAGAATGGGTATGCCAGGACCGTTAGCCGCTGTGAACGAACTCCAGGCACGTGCACCGCCCCTTGGGGCACATGTGTGACATTGTGAGCTTGTGTCACTGTGCTTCTGGCTTATGTGGGACCTGGAGATTCGAACATGAGTTCTTAGGTTTCGCAGGCAAGCGCCTTCACTGCTAAGCCATCTCTCCAGTCCCACATTAGTATTTTAGAGGCAGCCCCTGCCCTACCTCAAACACTTAGGTCCAGGATTATTTAGGCCATCAAGTAGCTCTACTTGGCTGAATTTTAAAAAAAATGGCATGATACTTTTGAAAGTCTCTGTTTTTAGCATCATTAAAAACTTGTCCCCTCCTAGAGAGACACTTAAGATCAGCACATACACATGAGCTTACATTATTTTATCCAGCATTATTTGAAATTACCCCTAGCTGGAAAATCTGCAAATGCTATCAGGTGGATGGACGGAGAGAAATGAGCAGGGTTGACCCCCAAAGACACTCAGATGCACGGCCCAGGACTCACGTCAGAGAGATCAGTGTGTTCATCGGGAAGCAGAATGACCATGCTCAACTCTTTCTCTGCATAGGGTAACTCCAAGACCTGCATGGGCACCTCGTCTATGTGCCCCATCTTAAATTTAGCGTGCTTAAACATCATCTGCACTGTTTTATTCTCCTGCTAAAAATGAAATTAAAATTAGATTCCTAAAAAGTAATGCAATTTACTAAAAAATCTATACATACACACTATATATATATTTACATATATATGTATATATATATATATGTATATATATATGCTCATACACACACATATAGCAGAACTCTGAGACAAGCATGAGATGAATTAGTCTGTACATTTATTCTGTTAGATGTAAATTCTTTGTTAGGATATTGTAATATTGAGTTCAATATGTATTGTTCTTCAAATGAGGTGTTGCTCTTTAAGAAAGACTAGTGTGTTCCCGGCAGAACATAAAGCTTGACATTATTGTTGAGGAGGCCATGTTTACTCTCGAGAAGGATTCCTAGAGAATCTTTACCAAGGACCTCCTATTTAAAATTTATTTCTCCGAGTTAACAGGAACATCAGCTTTTCATCTCTGGGTCTGAAAAGAGATTTATGCTTTTACTCTGAAAAACCTTGTTTAGTTGCGTGATTGGTATTATGGCTTTGATTTTCAGGGGGAGGGGGCAATGAGAAGATGTACAAGGTCAGCCAGTATTCAAGTTGTGTCAGATATAGTTTAACTTTCCTATCTTTATATAACGTGCTATTTTCAGACTGATGAAAGTCAAATGCCAAACTCACAACTATTGACCCCAGCCATTATCATATTTAAAGGGGGAATGCAGAAAATGGTTTTTAAAGTTAGCATTAACATCTGCTAGCACTTTTGTTCAGTACTGAAGAGCCTTGAATTCCAAGGCAACAAATAGCTTTACATGCCACGGCCATTGCAGAAACCTAGCTAAGCGAACACAGGGGCAGCCTAACACCAACGTGACTCCACCACTTAGGAGGAGCTTTCCTACAGTCCAAGCACCGATCACATGAACAAGATAGGTTTGACCAAGAATGGGACAAAGGAACTGTCGACGCAGAGATTCCTCTAGTTTCTCTCCTCCTGCCTCTAGTTAAATATATAGAAAAGGATTTCAAGATAGACAAAACATTAGTCGCATGGAATAGATTTTTCATGTTATACTCATCAACTTTTCTACCTTTAAGAAAGCAATGGCATATCAGGAGAAAATGCCTACCTGGTTCGTTCTAAAGGTCATGCCCCTTGTGTATTTTCGGTCAAACTGCTCATTCCACTTCCCTTTGAAATACATGGCGTTCACAAGGACTAGTTTAGTCAATGGATGGACTGTCCCAGGACCCAATAACTCCGAAATCTTACCTGTATGGAATAGGAGAGACACCTATAGCAATTCGGGGAGCACTGACATTTTTACTGTCCCCTTGACAGATAAAGCACAGACTTGACTGAGAGCCAGGCTGCAGCCCTGTTTCCACCCAAGGTACAATCATTTGTTCTTTTTTTTAAATTTTTTATTTATTTATTATTTATTTGAGAGCGTCAGACACAGAGAGAAAGACAAATAGAGGGAGAGAGAGAGAATGGACGTGCCAGGGCTTCCAGCCTCTGCAAACGAACTCCAGACACGTGCGCCCCCTTGTGCATCTGGCTAACGTGGGACCTGGGGAACAGAGCCTCGAACCGGGGTCCTTAGGCTTCACAGGCAAGCGCTTAACCGCTAAGCCATCTCTCCAGCCCAGCATCATTTGTGCTTAAACAGCCATCGCTTTGTTTCTTTTTGAGACAAGTTTCCATTAAGTAGCTCAGGCCCTCCCCAGAATTGCTATGTAGCCATGCTGCTGGAGAGCTCACCTCCCTCCTGCCTTAGGCCCTCAGAGCACTTGTATTAAAGGCAGCTGTCGCCACGTCCGGTTTCTGAACCGCTCTTGAAGTAGAGTGAGCGTCTGTGGCTTATCCCTAGATTTGTATGTAGAGATTCAGGATCAAAGCCTTCACCTCTGTTGTGCTGTTGGTTTTATCAAGTTCACATAGGTAGAAATTGGCTGGACTGAGAAAATAACCCAGTAGTCTTGATTCTGACTATGGGTTCTTGGCCCTGGCCCTAAAATGTCTCAACTGCAATACTACGGACATTTTAGTGTGGAGTAACTCTTTGTTGGGGAGCCTCTTCTGTGAAATATAGCATGCTTATACAATTATGAAGCCAAAAACAGCCTCAGCCATTGTCAAATGTCACCTGGAAGGAAAACCACTCCTGGCTGAGAACAACTGTTCTGTGTCAATCTTCAAATCTCATTCATATATGGAGAAGCTGACAAAGGGTCAGGAATATAGACCAGGAGTGAGAGGATGGAGGAGAGAGGGAAGAAGGGAGGGAGGGAGGGAGGGAGGGAGGGAGGGAGGGAGGGAAGGAAGGAAGGAAGGAAGGAAGGAAGGAAGGAAGGAAGGAAGGAAGGAAGGAAGGAAAGAAGGAAGGAGGGAGGGAGGTAAGGAATGAAGAAGGAAGGAAAGAAGGGAAGGAGGGAGGGTGGAGAGAGGAAGAGGAGGAAGGAAGGAAGGAAGGAAGGAAGGAAGGAAGGAAGGAAGGAAGGAAGGAAGGAAGGGAGGAAGGAAGGGAGGAAGGGACGGGACAAAGGAGTGAACTGGAGGAGGAATAATTAGCGGGTGGATAGAGGGAGCCAAGTTGAGTTGCCCAGTGGGACAGAGCTAGGAGATCTCGCTCTAATGTCGGGGAAGGATGTGTGAGGACTGTCGACAGGGAGGGAGCGGGTGGCCGACACAGACGTGGCGGCGCATGGACGCAGGCATGGAGAGAGCCGGGGGCTCAGGACGGCTGCATCAGTTGGAGGCACAAAAACACGCAAGGCCCTTCCCTGCCCATATACTAGTATTTGTGACCTTCAGCTTAATCGCGGGCACTGCTGCTGTGGAGAGCGCAGTGGGTGTGCTATAGAAATTGAATGGATGCAATGTTGAGTGCCTGGTTGTCCCCTGAAGAAGTAAGTGACTTAATTCCCCAACATATAAAAGCAACTAAATTTTTGTTAGATATTTAGGGTGATTGAAACTGTACCCTTTTTCTCTATCACAAGTCAAAAATGGGCCGAAGTATTTCTAGGGTGAGGGATGGTATATGATCTGGCATGTCTCCACATGAGTGACACGTGCAGATAGTGGGGCGGAGTTGGACAAGCTCATGCTCTGAACACAAGTAAGCCACAGTCAAGCTAGGGGGGGGGTCGGGGGGCTACAAGACAAACTGGTGAGCTGCTCAGCTTTCAACAAAGAGGGAGAGGGCCAGCGGGACTGAAATCCTGTCTAAACTACAGCCTGCGTGAGGCTCGTCCTGCATCTCGGAGCATGAGGAGTCTCTCAGACAGAAGACGGGCAGAGCCCCAAGAGAACACATTTTCCAGAAAGAAAGGTCTGATATCTAATCAATTCTTTCAGATCTGATATTCTCAAGAATTGCATTGCTGTTCTGAAAGCTCAGAAAACAAACCAGATCTCCTAGAAAGTGTGTCACAGGGGCAACACCATGGGGGGCCCCGGCCAGGCCCTCCTCAGTCTCCCCAACCATCCTCCCTCCCAGTCCACCTAGACGAATTCTTCCTACCTTCAGTCTTTTCCATCACCCAGTCGTTGATGTGTCTCCTGCTGCCCTCCGTGTCTCTGGCAAAGGACAGCTCCTCCAGCCCTGCCTGGTAGAACTTCCGGCAGGATTCCTTGAAGCTCTACAAACCAACACAAAGGCTGAGGTCGGCCTTTTCCAGCTAAGCTTCCCGCCATAATGAAAATATGCATTCACTTTTCCTCTGAACACGTTTCCATCATAAGGCTTTGCTGAGACCCTGTTTCACTGTAGGGCATCCTCATGCAGTTACGTACGTGAGGGCCACCTACTCTGGGCCCAGCACCATGCAAACAGCTGGCATCAGATGAAAACGTGACATGTGACAAGGTGGCCCCACAGTCTGGTGACATAGACAGCCTATACACACAGACAATTACAAGACATTATGGCACAAAACATCCCAGGAGTAACCTTGTGAAGCACTCAGAAATTAACTGGTTTTGATTTTGTATTTCTCCCACTAAACTAGGTGGTTTAACTCTCTTTTACTCATTTTTTAAATTTTTTTCCTTATTTTAAGTTTTATTATTTATTTATTTATATGACAGAGAGGGAGAGAGGGAGGGAGAGAATGGGCAGGGCCTCTAAGCCACTGCAAATGAACTCCAGATGCATGTGCCACCTTGTGCATCTGGCTTATGAGGGTCCTGGGGAATCAAACCTGGGTTCTTAGGTTCTTAGGCTTCTCAGACAAGATCCTTAATTACTAACCCAGCCTTCTTTTTTTTTTTTTTTTTTTTTTTTTTTTTACCAGCACAAACTGCCACGTCTAGAACACACTTGTTGAATAGTTGAGAATCTCCCTAGGAGAACAGATTGTCAGAAACTCGGACCTACAAGTGGACAAATACGGAAGCAGCATTGGCATTTTAGGTTTGGAACCAATGGTTGGGAGGATACAGCACAAGAAACATCCTCTGATGTAGAGTGATACAGGTCTGGACCAAAGCACAAATGAGCCTGTGCATGTGGGTGTGTGTGTGTGTGTGTGTACGCGCGCACGCACACGCAAAGGTATCTGCGTATCAAACCTCTGCCTAGTTTCTATTTGCAAATATTGCAGAGGACATGCATATGAGAAATGTAGAGGGTTATTCATTGCTTTGACAATATTCAAAGATCAGACCAAGGTTACAAAGTGAAAATAGAGGTGGTCAGGGTGGGAGGGGGGTGGCATGTGAATTGTTTACCGTGCAAACATGAGAACTTTAGCTTAGGTTCCTCAGAACCCATATTGGCAGATGCCCGGTGTGATGGCAGCATGTCTAACCCCTGCACTGGAGAGGTGAATTCTTAGAGCTCACTGGCTAATTGGTCTGGCCAAATTGGTTAGCTCAATGAGAAGACTTACTTTAAATTAAAAAATAATGGAAGGCAACTAGGGAAGAGAGCCAATGTTTCCCTCTGGCCTCCACATGTGCCACATGCACATGTGTGCACACACATATGTACACATTTGCACATATATGTACACACAACACACACATAAAAATTTGACATGGGGGCTGGAGAGATGGCTTAGTGGTTAAGCGCTTGCCTGTGAAGCCTAAGGACCCTGGTTCGAGGCTCGATTCCCCAGGACCTACATTAGCCAGATGCACAAGGGGGTGCACGCATCTGGAGTTCGTTTGCAGTGGCTGGAGGTCCTGGCGTACCCATTCTCTCTCTCTCTCTATCTGCCTCTTTTTCTCTCTGTCTGTCACTCTCAAATAAATAAATAATTTTTTTTAAAAAAAATTTGACATGGTTCACCAGAAGATTCCTGGGACCCACATTCATCTCCAGTGATAGATAAACCCAAAGACTTCAGGGGTACAGCACTCAACAGCATGGATCTGGGCCTACATCAGAACTCTGAGCCAGTGCAAAGGCAACCTCGCTTCAGCTGTTCTGCTAATGGCATGAGGAATGGAATGAGATTATATTGTTACAACAGCGCCCTACACATTGCCTTGCATAATTGCTGGACCTCCCTCGCTGCGTCAGGAAAGCATGCTTTGAGGGGAGTAGGTCATTTGGGGATGATGTGCTCAGGCATGAGTGCACTTTCATCTTAGAAAGACTACTGGGTCAGTGGTGTGCATTTGTGAGACAAATGAGGCACCCATCAAGACCCGTGGAAAAGTCCATTAGGAGCAATTCAAAATATTATGAAGGCACAGCTCATCTGAACCCAACCCATGGCACTGGTGATGCCGCAGGAAAGGGAGAAAATTTAAGAGACCCAGAGACCTTGTCACAGCAACAGTCGTCTCTCAAAAGGCAGAGGTGGCCCTGGGGAGGACTTATGAATACTTTGAATGATATGATCCTCCGGGGACAGAAAATCAAGGGAGAAGACATCATCTCGGTGCAGGAGGATGACCATGTTGACGCTGACCAGGGAGGTATGTAGCAAGCGCAGCTCTTTAAAGGAATTGACTCAGGGCCAACCACTAAGCTCAAAACTACAATCATAGGAGTAACTCTAAGCATGTTTCCACAGTGGAAACGCTCAGCTTTATTCTGTTGCTGGTGGATGGGACTTACGGAAAGGAAATCACACGTCTCTTCTCCAAAGAGTCTGCATGCGTTTCTAAGCAAGTACTGAGTGCCAGCTTTATTGACTTCGGTGAGAAGTGTCTGGAAGCCTTGGTGGACATCCCCGTCTCTGTTCAAACAAAGTACCTGACGACAGAATATCAAATGCCTGTTTTAATAGGACGGTTATGCCCTTCCATTGCCCCCTCCTGCCACCCTAGGAAAGTAGCCATTTCCAACAGCCCTCTGGGCTGAAAACTTGTAAATATTTTTTCCTTAAACCAGATTGCTTTGCCTTGCGCAGGGGTTTCCAACCTTGGCACAATTGCTATTTGGAGCCAGTCAGCTGTTTTTGGCAGGCAGACCTTGTATAAGATGCTTTGCACTTCCGGCCTCTGTCCACTAGAGGTCCTTAGCACTTTTCTGCTATGAGAACTGGAAGTTTCCAGACCTTTGCCAACTGTCCATAGGGAGGCAAAATGTCCTCTTGAGTGAGGACCACTGAGCTAACAGATTTATAACTCAGGAGAGATGCACAACAAAACAATGCGATAACTGGAATATGTGTGTGTGTGTGTGTATCTATCTATCTATCTATCTATCTATCTATCTATCTATATATATATATATATATTATATAATATATATATAAATACACACACACATACATATACATATGAGATTAGGGGATACAACCAAAAGAAACTCCCAAATATAAATTTCAAAGTTTCACCTGCAATTTAATAGTTCTTCAGACCAGATGATTTACATAGCAAATCAAAGTGGGAGTTAAGGTATTTCCTGTGGATCTCAATCACCCCCCGTCCCCCATCTAAAGCAGCCTTCCTCCAGTGAGTTCAGAGCTGAAACAACCCAAGGCAGCTCTCTACTCTCTACTCTGGCCATAGCAGACAAAAAAATGATGCCCACATGGCAATTTCCACCCATAGTTGAAGAAATGTCCCTGAAGTGTTTATCTGCCAGATCACTAGTAGATAAAGCTAATAGTAAGCATTTAAGATCAGATTATACATTCCCTCTAAATAACTCCAGAGGCTCAAAGCCCATAGCATGCTGCATTTTATTCTACTTATGCATAATCATACCATAAAAATAACCCATTTAACAAATGCATTTACAGTGGCTGGAGGGATGGCTTAGTGGTTAAGGCACTTGCCTGCAAAGCCAAAGGACCCACGATTCCTGTAGGACCCACATAAGCCAGTTGCACAGGTAGCACATGCATCTGGAGTTTATTTGCAGTGGTGTGTTCATTCTCTCCCTCCCTCTCTCTCTCTCTCTCTCTCTCTCTCTCTCTCTCTCTCTCTCTCTCTCTCTGTGTGTGTGTGTGTGTGTGTGTGTGTGTGTGTGTGTCTGTATCTCTCTCTCATAAATAAATGTTTAAAAGAGTATTTTAATTTTTTTAAAAAGTTCATTTACACAGCTGCACTTCTATTTTAAACGCAATGCTAGCAAAAGTTGAAAATACAGCAAGGTTCCATTTTACTATTTGCCTCTGTGGGAGAATGACAAGTTACCTTCTTTATCAAATACGAAAGTTCACCTGAATGTTTGATTTTTTAAATCTAGACACACTCACATAAGCACTCAGTGCTCCCCTTCCACATTACAGGGAATGACTCCCCCTGAATAGTTCATCTTCCTCCTCACATCTGCCCTTGTCAGCACCTCCTCACACCCACGGCCACGCTGACCGATCACAGGACTGACCGCACAGGGCCAGCAGGCGTACCTGGGACATCTGGGCGGCTGTGTTTCCTTTCGCTCCCAGGAAGACCATGGCCAGGGCAGAGGAGATGCTCAGAGGACAGAAACACAGGTTGCGAGATGCGTCTCCTTCACCTACTAGTTTTAGTAAGCTGATGGCGAAAGCGCCGTTGGCCTCAGAGAGATCGTCCATATGAAAGATCTGGACGGACAGAACAGGACAGAGACACATCAATGAAACCTTCCTTTACCCACCTAACTGTCAGCGTCCCCATCAGCAGACACCAGATGTGCAGATGCCAATGATTGTCCCACCAAAGACACCCATTCCCACCCCATGCATTTTATCTTACCTAGCACAGAGAAGTTACAAATGTGATTGAATTAAGGATTTTCGGATGGGAACAGCAATCTGGTGTATTCAGGTCAGTGTAATGGACACACGGGATTCCTACAAGAGGAGGAAGAAAGGGAAAGTGATGTCTGGCAAGTGGCCAAGGAATGTGGCCTCCTCTAGAAGCTAGAAGCGTGATTTAACCACCACCCCTCCCTCCCCATCCCAGAGCTTTGGCAGGAGTGGGAGGAAATGGAACCCCACCATAACACTGTGAGTCTTTTCCTGCAAGATAGTAAGACAATCAATACAGCCGCTCAATGTGGGGGGATGAGCACAGCACGCACAGGGGGCCAAAACACTACCCCCAACCGCACACCCCCAAAGTCACCAAATGCTATCCCATGACTGCCAGACTTCTGTGAAACGGGAGCTCCACCCCCGTCTACAACACCCTTCTCTGAGCAAGGGCACCGGCCCCTTGCGGATGTCTCAGGAGGCTCCCCACTAGAACTCCCACTTTGCTTCCACAGCCCCAATTCATTATTCCTAAACCACTGCCCCAAAATCCCCACTTTTGCTCTTTCCTCATCATTTGATGTCTCTCTTAAAGAGGGCTCTAAGAATAATAATTTACTGTAACCACAAATTGCATTTCTGTCATGTCACATGGAAACGGGCAGATACATGATACCAAATTTGGAGGATGTGTTTCCATAGTCTGACCTAGAATGTGGACCCAGAAACGGAAGAACCTTACTTTGCATCAGATTGACTACAAAAAAAAAAAAAAAAGAATGTGATATTTCCCATGAGTTGCTGAAACTAGATAAAGGGAACTAAGAAGAAACCCCATGTAAATATACATTAGCTCCTTTCCTCTCCCTTCCTCTCCCTTCTTCTCTCTCTCTCTCTCTATCTCTCTCTCTCTCTCTCTCTCTCTCTCTCTCTCTATCTCTATCTCTATCTCTATCTGTGTGTGTGTGTGTGTGTGTGTGTGTGTGTGTATTTCCTGTAAAACACAAATCTCAAACCATCAAGCCAGACAATACAGGCTCTCCCATTTGGAATCTCACTTGGTCAGGATGACCTTAACAGTCTCTCAACTTCACTAAAGAGTAATCAAACCTAAAATTGACTAAACAAAGGGAATGGATATCTCACAGCCTAAGGCTTTTTGGGTTTTCTGTTGTTGTTGTTTGTATTTTTGTTTGTTTGTTTGTTGGTTTTAAAGCTGCCACATTTAGAAATTTTTCATTGTTAGTCCTGCTTCTTTACCCCCTTGAGATGTAAATCTTGTTAAGAACCCTCTTGCCGCATTTACATCTCCAAGAGCCCGTGGAGGCGAGCCTTTGAAATGTAGCCATCCTAGGAGAGCCTCATTAACCTACTTGTGAGAAAGGCAGAGGGGAATTTAGACCAGGCCTCCAGGCAGAGGTCAGTAATTCCAGCTACTCAGGAGATTGAGGCAGAAAAAATCACAAATTCTAGGCCATTCGAGACTAGCCTGGGCAATTTAGTGAGACGAGACCCTGTCTGAAAATAAGGAGTCCGAAGAGGGCTTGGCTCTTGCGACGGCACACTATTCCTTCCCATCAAGAGAGAGAGAAAGAGAAGACAGAGGAGGAGAAGATGAAAGAGAAGGAAGAGGGGGAAGAAGGCAAGGAGGGAAAATTTAGACAGGAAAAATGTTCTAAGTGATGAGAAGTTATTGCAGGCTATTATTAGCTGTTTTAATTTTAGCAAGTTTTTACTTTCCAGTAATTACCTATTTCTATTAAATTTTGTAGAAACCACAGGTGCTTAATATGTTAAAATATCTCCTTATTGTCCCTAGGCCTCTTTATTCTTACAATGAAGGACATTCTGGAAAATAAAAGGACAAATTGTTACCTACGATCCTATGACCCCACAAGCTACTAGTTTTAGTATGTTATCCTTTACACATATGTATGTGTGTGTGTGTGTGTATAAATACACAAAGATACATATATATATATGTGTGTGTGTGTGTGTGTGTGTGTGTGTGTATCTTTGTGTATTTTTAACTAAAAGCGTTATGTCCAAGAAGAAAATTAAAATGTACCAATTTGGAAAATAACAAATAAGTGAAACAAAAGTACAAGAACATCTTCCTGGAGCTGAGGATCATCGTGTCCTTGCGCATTTCTCTTTTTTTTAATTAATTAATTAATTAATTTATTTATTTATTTATTTGAGAGCGACACACATAGAGAGAAAGACAGATAGAGGGAGAGAGAGAGAATGGGCGCACCAGGGCTTCCAGCCTCTGCAAACGAACTCCAGATGCGTGCGCCCCCTTGTGCATCTGGCTAACATGGGACCTGGGGAACCGAGCCTGGAACCGGGGTCCTTAGGCTTCACAGGCAAGCGCTTAACCGCTAAGCCATCTCTCCAGCCCTCCTTGTGCATTTCTAAGCACAGACAGGTTGCCATGGGATGCTGTCTCCTCTTCCATTTCCCTCATGGACTACAAAGTCCCTCACATTTCAGTTTGGAAATCCTGTACTATCAGGAGAGTTACCAGGGGGTCTTCTAGGTCCCTTAGAGGCACCAGAGAAGAGGGGAGCTGAATGGGTGGGCCTGGGGGTTGGGGGGGCTGCGAGGAGTAAAGCAGCTTAGCTATTTAAGGGTTGAAGGTTTGGTTTAAGCTGCCTCCAAAGAAAATTGTAAGAGGGAACATCTCTTATTTTCACACTTGATCTTAACCACCAGGCCGAGAAGCGATGCCTCTTATTTTTAAGCGCGGTTATAGTTTATACACTGGAAAGGAAACACTCTGCTTATAAAACAACAGCGGAAACTGGAGCACACTGTTGAAAAGTTGACATGGATGTGCTAACGTGTCAACTAAGGAAACAAATGAGCAGCAGTACCCCACAGCTAATAGATGTCTTCTTATAGAACAAAATGTAGCTTTTCCCTATCCCCCCCCCTCCAGAACTTGAATTCCGGGTGTTGAAAGGTCACGTTTGGTGCTATGGGTTCATCCTCCCTCCAGGTCACCTCTGGCCCTACATAGCCTCATCTTGAAGACATCTTAGAAAATAACAGTCAGTATGCAAAAATAAGCCTCATCAACTCCACACTTCATAAAACTGAATCCTCAAGAAGGTGACACCAAAGAAAGCCAAAGAAGGAGAACATCGAGGAGAGAATAGCAGAAGCCCAGCTAAATTTGGATGAGCTCCTACCTGAGGATAAGCACTTTGATCTCAGGGTGAGGCAGGCAGGCACTGGGGCTGGTGTGTGTGTGAGTGTGTCCTCGTCCTGTCTGAACAGGCCTGGGGAGTGAACTCATCAATCTCACCTTTACATGTTAATTGCTCTTAATTGCAAACTCCTGTTTATGTTTTCTTTCATGCTTCTATTTCCTCCATCGCCCTTCCTCATAGCCAATCTTTTCGAACACCCTGGCGGAGGTCAGTCGCTCAGTGTGTGCTCTGCATATCATGAGCGCACCAGGGTACTCTGCGGCTCCTGGTGCCGGTGAGGGAGAGGCAGAGCTCAGGCGACCAAAGGACTCCTTCCTCTTTTCCCTGGTATTCCAGTCCCATTTGTACATTAAAGGTTTTGAGAAAAAAAAATAAATAATTTTAGGTGCCTTTTCACAATCACACTGTCAACACACACACACACACACACACAATCCCAAAACATTTCCAGGCAATAAGCTGAATTAGCATTCTCAGTTTCCTATTACAAGAAATAAGTAAGAAGCAAATTAAACACTGTATATCCAATTCACAGAAAAACTAACCATCTTTCAGAAGCATGCCTTTCACGTCTGAGTTTGTGACATCATTTTCCTGCTAGGAACCTCCAATACCTATGACCTGGATACTTCAATTCCCCTCCCCTTACACGCATCCAAGAGTACATGTAATCAAAGAGCATTGTGTCACATTTTCTTCTCATACTTGGGGAGGGGGGGACATAAAAGACAAATGGCATAATTCCTAACCAAGAGCTTATATCCTAGTAGAAATACATACATGGCTTTAAGCCACTCAGGTGCTTTGTAACGGATAATGTCAAAGTACCAAGGAACCCCACCAAAACATGGGAACATGTTTCCTATAGAATCCCAGAAAGCTTTTTACAAAGAAGCAATCTCTGAACATTTGGGCAAGAATTCTGAAGGTGCTTCAAAAAGGGGACTTCAGGCTGAAGGGTGGGCAGGTGTGGAACACGCGGCATGAAGAGCAGGTTTGTGAGGGGCGAGGGGCCTTGACTGGCCTGCTCCACACCTGGCTGAGACAAGATGGGCCTCTTGTTCCTGGTTTAGACGTCTCAACATGAGAGAGGGGCTAGAAATCCTTACATAGTTAATAAACAAAGGTGTTACGTAAGGATTTCAGGTCTTGGAAAAATGGCATGACTCCCTATTAGGTGTGAAAGGGATGAGGATGCTGTTGATTGTGAACCCCTTGCACTGGAGAGAAGGAGGTGGAATCTCCAAGCAGGATGGCCAGCACAAAAGGAGGAAGGAGCTGGAGACAAGGGCCAATCCCAGGTTCCAGCTAAACCCATACTCATGAACCACTGGAAGCTTCTATGAGGAGCCAATTAGGAATGAGGAAGGCAGTGCCTTCTACTTGGGATGTGTGGAGCATACCAGGCCAACTGAGCCTCTGTGAAGGCAGTTTGGAAATATAGGCAGGGCCAAAGATGAGCAGACATGAGCAAGAGGTGAGGTGTCCTTAGCATCTGGATTCCAGGACAGTCCACGCGATTGTATGAAATTGAGCAGGTTACTCACATAGTGGAGGCAGGTCGGGGGTGGGGGGGGGGCGGGGACACAACTAATTCTAGAGAATTGTCCAAATGGAAGATAGCAAGAGGAAAGGAATAGGCAGCCTTGACCATCAGAGACCTGCTAGGCGTCCTGGGAGGGCGTGTCTGCTGGGTCCAAGAAAGGGAGCATCCGGGCCCACCGGCTAGAGCGCAGCAGAGCGGCTCTGCACAGCCAGGAAGCCCTGCTGGGGGGGGGGGGGGGGCGGACCGAGGAGCCCTGAGTTGGACCAGCGCTGGAGGGCTGGAGGCCAGCTGAGAAGGCAAGCACCGACGTACCCACAGAACCAAGTGGGAGGTGGGGAAGGAGCTTTCCTTTCAAGTCGAATGGGATCCCTCAGAGATAAAGAAGGAAGGAAGGGGGCCCGAGGGAGAGAGGGAAGAGAGGAGATGGAAGGGAGAGGAAGGAGGGAGGAAGAGAGGGGGAGGGAAAGAGGGGGAGGGAAAAGGGGGAGGGAGGGAGGAAGAAGGGAAAGGGAAGGGAGGAGAGGGAAGGAAAAGACGGGATGGAGGAAGAGAAAGATGAAGGGAGGGAGGGAAGGAAAGAAGGGAGGGAGGGAAGAAAGAAGGAAGGGAGGGAGGAAGGAAAGGAAGGAAGGAAGGAAGGAAGGAAGGAGGGAAGGAAGGAGGAGGGGAGAGAGGGAGGGAGGGAGGAGGAGAGGGAAGGACGGAAGGAGAGAGAGAAGCAAGCGCGCAAAAAACTGTACAGCCAGGGCTGCAGGTTTTTTCCACCGTGAGCAGCTGGGGCCCGGCAGGACGCTGCCACTGGCCCCGGCGCCCTTAGCCACCCTTGGCTGCGCTCGCCCCACGTCGCGCCCTGCCCCTGCCCCCACGGCCTCGGCCACCCGCACCCCGAAGCCCCTCCCGAGCCCCGCGGCCCCGGGCGGGCGTCAGCGCGGAAGGAGGAGACTCGAACCTCCCACCGCGGAAGCTCCGGGCCCGGGCGGGGGCTCGGGAGGGGAAGTTGCCGGGATGGCCCTGGGTCCCCTCGCGCCTCCCTCCGGTCCCTCAGCCCCTTTCCTCCATAGGGGCCCCGCCCTGGGCCTTCCCCCGGATCCTAGCCCCTTCCAAAACAACAGCACCTGTCCCGGCCACCGGAGGGTCGGGAGACCCCCCCCCCATCCCGCACCCAGCCCCGAACCTGGAAGATGTCCCCCAGCGGGTGCTCTTCCAGCTTTGTGGACGCGGCGAGTCCGCGAGGCTTCCCGCAGGTGACTCAGTGCCAGGGGCGCGACTCTGGGAGGAGCCCCAGCCTTGGCCAGCAGCCTCCTCCTGCCCGGGCCCGGGGCCTGAACATCTCACTGCTCTGGAGCAAGGGTTTAAGGGCTTTGCCCAATAGAGACAGGACTCACCTCTCCCCCCACGCCCGCCTCGGTGTGTGCAGCACTTGTATTTGGTGTGTGTGTGTGTGTGTGTGTGTGTGTGTGCAAGAAAAGTTTCAGAGTTAGAACGCGACTTTGAAAATGAAAGCAAAACCGGACGCGTTGAAGTTGCAAGTCAGAGGACTGCAGACTGTCTGTTTCACTGGTCAACACAGAGGTGGACGTGCTTCTTCAACGGTTGTTCCTGGACTGTGAGAATGTGCCAGACATTTATCCACTACGGATATTTAAAAACAGGTGAACTTTAAAGAATGAGATATAGTAGATTTTTTTAAAAATTAGAAGTAGACATGGTTGTGCCACAAAGATTTTTAAAAAATCACTTAAAAGTTTTAAGCACAGAAAAGTGGTTAAATATGTGTGGCTGTTATCTTACTTTGACCCTGTAAGGTAGAATGGAGTTCTGCTTTGAAATTTTGTTTATTTGTTAATTAGGATTGAAGGCCACCTCCAGAAAGTCTTCACCTGAAATGTGTTGATTAAAATGCAATCAAATCAACATTGGTTTTCCTTACTTAATCTTTGGCAATTGATTTTCTTATTTTTAATGTTTTTAATTTTTATTTATTTATTTGAGACAGAGAGAAAAGGAGAGAGAGAGAATGGGTGCACCGGAGCCTCTAGCCACTGCAAACAAACAAGACACATGTGCCATCATGTGCATGCAGCTTTATGTGGGAACTGGAGAATAGAACTCCAGTCCTTAGGCTTTGCAGGCAAGCACCTTAACCACTGAGCGATCTCTCCACCCCTCGGTGACATTCTCAAGTGAGGGTATTCATTCTGAAACGTGATACCCATATTCAGCTCCTATGCAATGTAGGGCACACTCGAGTCCTTGCCCTTTGCATTATTGAATGGCATGCTTCTTCCTTCCTCTTGCCCAAAGTGTGAGAGATGCATAAACGATCTTGTGATCACGAGGAGAGTTATATGCTAATGATGACAAAGGAGAAATCAAAAGTGCTGATTCCCTGACAGTTTCACCACATCCCTTACTTGCTGAGGCCCTCTGCCCAGTCCTGACTTCCTGTCAGGGGAGATAAACCTCAAGCGTTCGTCTCTGGTGCAGGCTTTCTGGGACTTGCAGCTGTATGAAACCCTTAGCAGATTTTCCAAAGACCTTTCAAGGGAGGGAATAGTTTGCCAGGAGAAAAAGGGAACTGTGCGTTTCAGTATCAAGCTACAAAGAAAACAGATTCCTTAACACGCTGAAGGTTCCAGATTCGAGTTGGCCTGGAAAATTTAACAGTCGGTGACCACAAAGAAACATCAGCTGGAGAGATGGCTCAGCGGTTAAGACGCTTGCCTGGAAAGCCTGACAACCGGGATTCAGTTCTCCAGTATCCAGGGAAAGCCAGATACGCCAAGTAGCGCATGCATCTGCAGTTTGTTTACATCAGCTGGGAGGCCCTGAGGTGCCTGTTCCCCACCCCCCCCTCCTCTCTCTCTCTCTCTCTCTGCTTGCAAATCAATCAATAAACTCAATCTATTATGTCTACTTTTGTTTAAAAGTGTCCACAGTTATTCAGAAATGAACATATAATTCAGATCCTGGAAAAGGCCGATCTTCTGCAAGTAATGGTTGTGGTAATTTGAATGTGAATATATGTCCTGCATAGACTCCAGTGTTTTATTAAAGCTTATAACGTGGGTCCCTGGCCACTTGACCAGAGGACATGTCTTGGGTAGAGGAGAGGAAGCATCCTGAGATCCAGCCCAAAGGTGTGTTTTGGAGGGTGTGTGTGTGGGGGGGGTTAGATTTCCAGCCCAAAGGTGGGCAGAGCAGTGTGCTTTCTGGGGTCCTGCTTGCGGCTGGTTTGTGCTTGCTGTTTGGGGGGGTTTGCAGTCTGCTTGGTTGTCTTTCTGCTGGGATGTGTGGAAGCAGCTTCTTCTTCCCCTGAAGGGATGTCCCCTGGATCTGTGAGCTTGAAATAAACCCTTCCTCCATAAACTGTGTCTGGCTGGGAGGCTCGTCCCTGCAACGTGGCACTGTCTGCAACAACGCACAAGGGGATGCATGCATTTGCAGTGGCTGGAGGCCCTAGCACACCGATTCTCTGTCTCTCAAATAAATAAATATTTTTATTAAAAAAAAAATAGGCAGAGGCAGCTAAACTCTTTCATACCTGTCCTGCTCACCTAATTATCTAGTCTTTAAATGAGCAATTTATTTGACTTTATTATAAAAAGAAAACTAAACAGAGGAGCCTAGTGGCTTTCTCTTGAACACCAATTCACAGTCAGCACTTGGAAAACGGCATTTGCTGCCATCAAATAGTGATAAGCCAAGAGGAAGAAACGACGTTTCATTTAACAGCTGCAATACGACCGCAGAGACAGACGTAAGTCACAATGGCAGCTCGAAAAAGGAGCATAAAGATGGGAGATGGATAGTCAGAGAAGGTTTCCCACGGGGGACACAGATCATTATAACGGAGCTCGTAGACGCCTATGAGAAATGAAGACGGGGAGGAAGTGCGTGGTGGTTGTTTGAAGGAAATGTCCTCATAGTTTCACGTGCTGCCCAATTAGACCATATTCTGGATCATAAAATATAGCTTAGCAAATTAATATAACAAAGTATATGATGTTACACTGAGTACTTACAAGGGAAATGAATCCTCTAATCATGATCATGGGCAAAGGGGAAAGAAATTACTCTATTTGCTGAGTTCTCATCCTTGTCATAGAACAGACATTCACTTTTTTTCCCTGTAACTTACAATCTAAACTTGAATGGCTTGGAGAGGTACGAAGACATCATTAGACTTAAAATCTTCTAAGATACTTGCTAACCATCAAATTGCTTTATCTTATCTAAGATTCTACAAAGTAGATTTGCTTAAAACCTACTCAAAATGAAAATACTTGTGATCACTAAAGCAAATAAAAATGTCATCTTTGAATAAAATATCTGAATACTTAAAAGCCATATACTCACACTCATTACTTCTAGTATATATTCACACAGCTGACCAGTTTCTCCCTCTAATAAAAGCACTGGAGTTATGCTGAACAGTGTAGTTTTTCCTCTGCATATTATCTATTTTCCTATAAAATACATATTATTGTCTTTAAGGTTGCATGTTATAGTTTGAAATTCTTGCCAAAAAAATATGAAATGCCTACTCTAGGGCCACGCAGAAATTAAACTAGAAATTAGTAAGAGAAAGATGGCTGAAAATTTTTTTAAAAAGAGAAATAAATTAGGCAGTATGGTTCTAAATAATACATGGGTCAATAAAAAAAACTATGAGAGTTATTTTAAAATACTGTGAACTAGATAAACTTCTCCTTCTTAAAGTTTTTTTTTTGTCAGATATTTGGTCACAAAAAGAACAAAAAGTAACAAAAACTTATATAGGCCATGGGATAGTTTTCTAGTCTTTCTCGTAAACTGCCTATAACTAAACATTCAATACTTAATTACCATTTTCAGAATTCTTTTTTTTTTAACTTTATTATTTATCCCCTTATGCATCTGCCTTACATGGGTCCTGGGGAATCAAACTGAGGTCCTTTGGCTTTGCAGGCAAATGCCTTAACCATTAAGTCATCTCTCCAGCCCTCTTTTTTTTTTTTTTTTTTAATTACAGGACATAATACTTCCTTTATAGCATTCGAGAAAAATATCGTGACCCACTCGTTATCACATTCTAAGATTCACTGGCATGTGACCTGCAAAGCATTGCTTAGTCTTCCTACGTCTCCACGCTGTTTACAGTAACACAAGGAGGTAGTAACAGCTGCGGTTCACCAGGTACCTGTGCGTTCTGGTGAAGGATGATCACTACTCCGACGTTGAGGAAAATGGCTGAATTCTCAGGATGTTTCAGGCACTATACTAATGAATCTAGAGCTATCATTCCATTTTATGTCATTCCATTTTGGCCTCCCATCATTCATGCTTGGCAAATTTTGTTGGTCCAAAATTGCTTGTTTACTGGTGAGTTGGAACTCTTAAAATTTCAGCCTAGGAAGATAATTTGAAATAATATTGACTTCTTATATATTGATCACTTCATGAAACTTTCCACATTTTCATATTTTAAATATGTTTTATCTTCTCTCATCTTCTGTTTTAAGTCACTACTTTATGAGTCATGACAAGTAAAATTAAATTCACATCCAGTTATATACTACAGTTGGATTCTTGGAACATTAAGTTAATCAGAAGTAACTAAGAACCATTTCTCTTCTCTTTCTCACATGTTCAAATATAAAAATAACTTTTGTGTGTGTGAGAGAGAGTTTTTTTGAGGTAGGTTTTCAATGTAGCCCAAGCTGACCTGGAATTCTGTCTGTAGCCTCAAGGTGGCCTCGAACTTCCTCCTACCTCTGCCTCCTGAATACTGGGGTTAAAGGCATGTGCCATCACAGCTGGCTTTAAAAATAATATCCTGAGTGTCATTATCTTTCTTAAGATATCCACCCAAGAGAAAATCAGTTATTCTTTTCTGCTAACTGGACAATTAGCGAAACATTTAAAGTACCTAAAATTGATAAAAATAAAATTGTAAAGTCACACCATATGGTATACCATTGTACCAACATTTAACCTCTGCCTAGTGACTTTCAGATTATACCAATTTGTCTTAAAACAATTAGAGTTTGAGAAGCTTTGAAAAGTCATGCAAAGCAATAATATTGGCATCTCAAACACAACAAATTCTCATAAGTCAAAAAGTAAAAGTCATGCAAGACAGGCATGGTGGCGCACATCTTTAATTCCAGGCACTTGAGAGGCAGAGGTAGGAGAATCGTTGTGTTTGAGGCCAGCCTGGGACTACTGAGTGAGTTCCATGTCAGCCTGGACTACAGTGAGGCCTTACCTTGAAAGAACCAAAAAATAAAATAAGAAAATGAAATGTGATAGTGGGAAAAAGTAACATGCATATAAACAGGCAATGCAAAGGAGCCTATGATAAACATGAGAAAAGCTTTTCAAACCCATAAGGAGTGAAAATTCAGAAAGGATTAAGGGCAGGCTGTACTGATGATGGGGCTGCAGATGAACATTTTACATATGCCATGGCAGGCAGATAAGTTGTGAAAAGCAATCTCACTAAGTTTATTAAAATTTAAAAGCTTCATTCCCTTCCTCCATCCCACATATCCATCTTAGACAATAACATATGCACACACACACGAAAATGTGTGCAAGAATATGACCATTTGTCATGGTCATATTGGTCACAACCTGCACAGCCATCGATGCAGGAATGCTTTGCTGTGCATTAGGGGACATTCATCCTTAGAAACTTCAGATAATAGCAAAATGAGTGATATAGATCCATAAATATTGAGATGGATAAAATTAAAGATAGACTGTGAGGTGGAAGGAAATAAATCACAAAACAATCTATATGGCATGCCATGTTATGTAATGAATAACCCCATAGGGTTGGGGAGATGGTGGATCAGGTAAACGTGCTTACCACAAGAGCCTGAGGCCTGATAGGGCCTGATTTATCCGGAGTCTGACATGACGGACCCAAATGCCTGTAGCCCCAGCACTGTGGGGAATGGTCACTGCAGAACTGCTGCACTTCACAGGAGAGTCTAGCCAAAAAAAATCAGTTCTGAGTTCAGTGAAACACTGCAGCTCGAGGAAACGCACAGGTGAATGGAAAGGAAGCACACCCCACAGCCTCCTCTGGTGTCTTCACGCGTGTGCATCTTCATGCACACACAGATGTGTACACACACCACACCACATACACCATACACCACCCAACATATACTACGTACACTCACACACACATGCAAAGCAATTAAAAAAGAAGAACCCTGCTGGCCATGATGGTGCACACCTTTAATCCCAGCACTTGGGAGGCAGAGGTAGGAGGATCTATGTGAGTTCGTGGCCACCCTGAAACTACATAGTGAATTCCAGGTCAGCCTGGGCTAGAGCGAGACCCTACCTTGAAAAACGAAAATAATAATAATAATAGTAGTAGTAGTAGTAATGATGATGATAATAAAGAAAACCCCACCAGTCAAAATTTCTATTTGAAAGGAAGTCTACTGGTAGCTGGAGTCATGGTATTGGGAAGAAGCTGATGGAGATGGGTGCTTTATGTGCTGGATTTTCATATAGCAGGACATTATTTGAGTACTTTTGTTTACTTTTTAAAAATGCAAGAAGCATCCAGGAGTGGTGGTGCATGCCTTTAATCCCAGCACTTGCGAGGCAGAAGTAGGATTGCCATGAGTTCAAGCCCGCCCTGAGACATGAATTCCAGGTCAACCTGAGCTAGAGTGAAACTCTTCCTCAAAAAAACACTAAATAAACTTGAAAGATTGTCAGTATCTAAAAAAATAATTGTAAGAGGGCTGGAGAGATGGCTCAGTGGTTAAAAGCACTTGCTTGCAAAGCCTGAAGGTTCAGGTTCAATTCCCCAGTATCCACATAAAGCCAGATGCACAAAGTAGTACATGTGTCTGGAGTTTGTTTGGAGTGGTGAGCGGCCCTCGTTTGCCATTCTTTCCTTCCCTCCCCCCCTCTCTCCCCTTCCTCCCCTTCCTTCTTTCTCTGTTTCTGCTTACAAATAAATAAAATAAAAACAACTGTAATATTAACTTGTGTAAAACTTAACAAGGGTCACAATGTGTAAAACAGCAGTGTTTGTCAAGGGAGGACTAAACATTCTACCTGACCACTTTGGCTGTGCTGAAGCCTACCAACTGCCTCAGGTCTGTGTTAGCTCCACTAGCAATGGCATCCCCTCGAAGCCTGCCGGTAGCCCAGATGGACTTTGTTCAAAGTCCTATTTACAGACAAGGAAACCAAAACAGGATCAGTGAGTGCATAGAGCTCTGTGTGCTGGTAATCCCTGTGTGAACTCATGCTCACTGGTTCTCTCGCTCTTTTTTCCTTTTCTTTTCTTTCTTTATTTTCCTTCTTTCTTCCTTCTTTCCTTCCTTCCTTCCTTCCTTCCCTTCCCTTCCTTCAATCCTTCCTTCCTTCCTTTTGTTTATTTTTTCTTTCTTTCTTTTCTTTTGTTTCTTTCTTCCTTTTGTTTATTTTTTTGAGGTAGGGTTTCATTATAGCCCAGACTGATTTGGAATGCACTATGTAGTTTCAGGGTGGCCTCAAACTCATGCCAGTCAATCCTCCTACTTCTGCCTCCCAAGATCTGGGATTAAAGGTGTGCACCACCACCCATGCCCGGCTTCACTGGTTCTTTCTACCACTCTCCGCCATATCCTGCCAGCTTCTTTAGTGAAAAACACATGTGACTTCCAGATAGAAAGTCATAAGCTGTTTCTCCAAAGAGCCTGTTGGCAATTCTCAGCCAGGACTGAAGGCCAGTTTTGTTCACGTTAGCAGAAACAGCTGGAAACCATGGAGAACACTGCTTCATGTCAGACTTGACTCAAACAAAAGTGCCTGGAATAAAAATTAACCCCCTACAAACTATAGAAATTCACTTGGACAAACAAAAGCATATTGTTGGAATTCCCAGATACCGACACATAACTCCGCAGTAAGAACATTACAAAAATTTACTTCTATTTAAGAGATAAGGAATCGAGTGCTGGAGAGATTGTTCAGTGGTTAAGGCACTTACCTATAAAGCATGACAATCATGGTTTGAATCCCCAGTACCCATGTGAAAGCCAGATGCACAAAGTGGTGCATGTGTCTCGAGTTAGTTTGTTTGCATCGGCTGGAGGCTTTGGCATGCCCATTCTCTCTGTCTGCCTCACTTCTATCACTTTCTGCTTGCAAATAAACAAGAATTTTTAAAAAAATGAATAATAATAAAAGAGAACTAGTCTAATTAGAGAGAGGATTGTCTTGAAAGCCACCGGCTTGATCTGTTGTTTGCTATTATGAGACAATACCTAGGGCCGGATAACTTATAAAGAATGCAAACTATTTGTCACAGTTTGGGAGGCAGGGAAGTCCAAGATCAAGGTATCATTAGCTCAGGTGTGTGTGTGGAGGGGAGGGCTTCATCCTCTGAGGAGGAGGAAGACTGCATCCTCACCTGACACAAGGGTAAACTGACCTACATCTCCAGAAGCCTGTTATGTCAACACACAGGGAAGGAGCCATCATGCCTCTCTCAATACTTTTTAAATCTATTTTATTTATTTGCAAGGAGAAGGAAAGAGAGAGAATGAGAATGGGTGTGCCAGGGCCTCTTGCCACTGCAAAAAAGTCCAGATGCATGTCCCACATTGTGCTTCTGGCTTTACGTGGGTACTGGGAATTGAACTCAGGCTGTTAGGCTGTGCAAGCAAGTGCTTTTTGGCAATCTCTCCAGCCCTTTACTTAATTCTTAATACCATAACATTGACACCACCTCAATACGGGAAGGGGCACATCCAAACCTGAACAAACGCCCAGACTTTCCCCCTAGAACTCTCCTAAGGTCTTCCTGTTATCTACTGACAGAAAACTAGGATCTTATAAAGTACTGGCAACAGTGGAAAGGCTTTTTTTTTTCCCAAACATGTGCAAATGATTCAGGTTATAAATGCTTCCTGTTGATGATAATTCACTCTGCAAACTTGACTTCTGTTGCAGTCAGGTTCACATTGCTGGAAGAAATCACCTGACCAAGAGCAGCTTGTGGGAAAAACAAATTTATTTTGGCTTACAGATTCGAGGGGAAGCTCCACCTTGGCAGGGGAAAATGATGGCACGAGCAGAGGGTGGACTTCACCTCCTGGCCAACATCAGTAGACAACAGGAACAGGAGAGTGTGCCAAACACTGGCATGGGGAAACTTGCTATAGTACCCATAAGCTCGCCCCCAACAATACACTGCCTCCAGGAGACGTTAATTTCCAAATTGCTATCAGCTAGAGACCTAACATTTGGCACACCTAAATTTATGGGAGACACCTGGATCAAACCACCACACCT
This sequence comes from Jaculus jaculus, assembly GCF_020740685.1. Taxonomy (NCBI): domain Eukaryota; kingdom Metazoa; phylum Chordata; class Mammalia; order Rodentia; family Dipodidae; genus Jaculus; species Jaculus jaculus. The sequence goes on along the minus strand of NC_059116.1, from coordinate 8,699,173 downwards.
TCCAGGTTAAATTCTCATTTCATCTTACACACAGTGTCCCTAACATCAAAAGAGAGTCAGGCTGAAGAGATGGCTCAGGGGTGGACTTCAACATGAGGGCCTCTCAGATGGGAGGCTGCCAAGGTCAAGTCTCCAGAACCACATTGAAGTAAGACTCCATAATGTAGTGGAGACCGGAGAGACACCGGAGCCAGCTGACCGGCAGAGGCTCCTAGGTTGAGGGACAGACCCCGTGTCAAGGAAACACGCTGATGAGCAATAAGAATGGGACACACGACCTTCTTGCCTGGCCTCTGCATGCGCACGTGTGGGGCATACACATCGGCACAAACACATGCGAATGGCACACATCACACACACCAAACCACACACATACTGTACACACATGAAAAGAAATTTTTTAAAAAAGATAGTCTTTCCTCCCCTGGGATCTGGGGTAGCCTTGTAACCAGCTCTGAGCTATGAGGTGCAGAGACAAGATGAGTCTAGCTCTCAAACAAGCTATAAGTAGCGTTTGTTTGCAGTAGCAACTCACCTTGTCAACACACACACACACACACACACACACACACACACACACCATAAATAACAATCTTAAATCATGGAATCTTCACTCCCACTATCATATGGCTCATCAACCAAGGACGCGGAGTCCATGCTGACCTAGGAAGATGCACGAAAGGAAGGACTGAGCTACATCTTTGTTCCTCCTCGCAGGACTGAGACCCCAGCTGTCAGCCGGCACCGAGACCCCCTCCCAACAGATGCAGGACGTCATCTGGGACCTCCCAGCCCAGCTTCCTGGTGCAGCATCCACATGAGTGAGCCCAGGTGCCACCCAGGATGGCAATGTAGTGGCAACATGCTCCAGTTTGCCAAGTCCTTATTCCCAGCCCTCTGACACCTATTTCTTTGGGGTTGTGTAGATCATTTTGGTCCGCACATTTCTAGCAGCAACTATGGTTGTACAAGAATGGCTTTAGCTACCTAGAGAAACTGGGCAGCCAGGTTGCCTTTTGCTAAATGGCTGAAGACAAGGGGCTAATGGCTAAAGCTGAGGGATGGTCATGGTAAAGACATGTTTTGTTTGTTTGTTTGTTTGTTTCCAATAAGTCTTTACCTAGCTTTGCCAAAACATTCCAGGCAAGGGTGCCATTTACTTCAGACAGAGCATCCATGATGGTAGACTAAAAGCAAGGCATTTAAGACAGTCTTGCCGAAATATAGATACCTATGCCTGCTAGAGTTTTGCTTAGCTTATTAATAGTTATGATAGCAACCATAGATACTTTTGTTCAGTGTCTACATAGGTATATGTGACCAGCTAAATGATTCTCAAATTTGTATTGTGTGGTCTTATTATAAAAATGAAAAAAAAAATACAGCTGGTGATACGGCACTGTAGTTAAAAGGCACTTTCTTGGAAAGGCTGCAGACTCAAGTTCAATTCCCCTGTACCACATAAAGGACAATGTGGCACACACCTGTGCAGTTTGTTTTCAGCAGTAAGAGGACCTGGTGGTCCCATTATTACACACACACACACACACACACACACACACGCACGCACGCGCACGAGCGCCTGCCATTAATTGTCTTCTCTTCGCCTCTTCCACATCCTACTTATGAAGTGAAGTCAGGGGTGGTGCTTAACCCCATGCTCCTGCCCTGATGTGAAACCACAGGCCTGAAGCAACAGAGCCAACCCACCGATCACAAGCAAACACCTCTAAAACTGTCATTTAAGACAAGCATTTACCATTAGAAGCTGGTTATTTGGATATTTACTATAGTAACATAATGCGGAATAGCACACCAACCTAGGTGGAGTTGGTGCGATTTGGAAAGTAGTGTGCTAATTCATTAAATAGATTGTTTACCACTTTATCATTTTAAAATATTTTTGTTGCCAACAGTGGTGGCACACACCTTTAATCCCAGCACTAGGGGGCAGAAGTAGGGGGATCTCGGTGAGTTCGAGGCCAGCCTATGACTACATAGTGAATTCCAGATCTGCCTGGTCTAGAGTGAAACTCTACCTCAAAACAAACAAACAAATAAACATATATGTTTGCACAGAAAGAGAGAATGGGTGTGCCAGGGTTTATTGCCACAGCAAATGAACTCCAAATTCAAGTCACTTTGTACATCTGGCTTTACGTGGGTCGTGGGAAGTCCAACCCAGACTGACCGGCTTTGCAAACACACAACTTTGACCTCTGAACCATCTCTCCATTCACCCCCCTTTATGATTTTTAAGTCTCTTTGAACTTAGATAGCCCTAAGATTTACTTTTTGGATAGTGCCCTAAATATCTCACACACAATCTTCAGTTCACTGTTTTTTTCTTTTAACTCTGCAGTGACTGTGTTTTTAACTAACCAGACATCTTAAAGCTCATAGATTCTTGTTTGATCATATCTGGTCTTAAGCTGTTTGATCACATCGAATCTTCAGGCTCTAAAGTTCACTTCCTCCACTTTCCATCTCTTTGAGGTTTTAGAAGATGCTTATTTCACAAGTTGCTTTTCTGGTATCCCTTCAGCTTCACTTAGTTTCCTGGAGAAGCCCATTTTTGAATTCTTGATTCCCAAAGGCCTCCAAACCCCACCTGTGAGAACCAGTCAGTCCCTGGCTTCTTTGTTCCACTTGAAGAAGCAGGGTTCCCTCTTTGCTCTTGATTCTTCCGGTGTCAAGCAAGCACCCTTCCACAGAGGAGCCTGGGACTTTCCCCAGCCTTTGCCATCTAGCCTGTTTGCATCTGTTGTAAAAAAAAAAAAAAAAAAAAAAAAAAAAAGGTAGAAGGTGTGTCACTAGGGCAGGGGAGGGGGGAGACCTTGGAGTCCAGACCTGAGACCTATGGAAAGCCTTGTAGAGCTCTGGCTATTAGTGCTTTTGGTATTAGCTGGCTGTTATGATCTATGGAAACAGGCCAGCTTCTTTGGCCATTGATGGTGCTTCCCCTCCCTTCTGTAAGCCTGAAATAAACCCTTTGCTCCCATGAGAAAAAAGAAGAAGTAAACAAACAAACAAACAAACAAATAAATATGGGCTGGAGAGATGGCTTAGCGGTTAAGCGCTTGCCTGTGAAGCCTAAGGACCCCGGTTCGAGGCTCGGTTCTCCAGGTCCCACGTTAGCCAGATGCACAAGAGGGCACACATGTCTGGAGTTCGTTTGCAGTGGCTGGAAGCCCTGGCGTGCCCATTCTCTCTCCCTCTATCTGTCTTTCTCCCTGTGTCTGTCGCTCTCAAATAAATAAATAAATAATGAACAAAAAATAGTTAAAAAACATATATATATATATGTATATGTATATATATGTATATGTACACACACACACACACACACATATATATATATATATATATACATATATGGTCTCTTAACTGAAGTAATGTTTCCTTCCTGCCACATGATGGCGCCCAAGCCTAGGTTGCTTCACAGTCTTGCAAAAACTAAATTTGACTTGAACAATTTGTCTCAGTCAATCGGGCCTGAAGGGAACCTCTCAGCTGGAAGTGTGGGAGTGTGGCTTGGGACCCCGCTCCAGAATCCTGCAGCCCTGTCTTGCAGCTGCCTGGTTGGTTGAAGCCTCCAGCCTGGGGCGTGGGGGGGGCTGGGAGGGAGGTTGGGGTGTCTTCATTTCCTGGCAGCTGTAGAACCCAGTTGCCTCTTCTGTGGACAGGAGGGCTTTGAGGCCTGAGATATACTGACCACTGTGTCCTGATCGGCCTTCTTGAAGGGTTAATAGCCTTCCCTGGAAACTAAAGAGTTAATAACTATCCCTAAAGTTTGTGGGCAATAAAGAAGTTTGGCACCATCCCTGATTGATGTACTCCCCTTAACCTAGATGGCCTTGAAGGGCCAGAGACCATCTGAGTTTCCTCCTTTAGACATTCCTGGCTGAAGAAGCCTATTCTGAGCAAGGACACAAACCGCTAAGATTTTCTTATCAACTGTACCTTGTCCAGTCTGTTTTTCTTACGATCCTCCTTATAAACACACGCCCCAGCCTGGCCCAGTGCTTCAGCCTTCACCCCCGGTGGGAAAGCTGAAGCCCCTCGCTGCTTCTCTCAATAAACAGTCTTGTCTGTAGAGCTCAAGTCCCGTGTTCTCTTTGGATTTTCTCTTACACGTTCCTTACACTTCTGCTCTAGGCATGGTGCGACTGAGGGCCGGACACCCTCACCTTCAACTGCCCCTTCCTTCAGCACCAGGGGTGGAGAAAAGGAACAAGGTAGTTTTCAATTATCTTTAGGCAGTCAGGGGACACAGGCATAGCACAGGTGCTAAACTGTGCTGGCCAAACTCGAAAGACATCCAGTCTAAGAGAACACGGCCATCCGGAGCTACCTGGTCCTTCGCCCTGGAAGATTTCCCCAAGCCTGCGTTTCTACGCCTCCCAGGCTGATGGGCTCTTCTTAACCCTGTGCTGCCTGCCTGAGCCCCCACCAACAGTCAGTCCCTCCTGAACGCTTGGACAGCAAAGCTCATCCTATTTAGGTGCCTGGCTTACACTGCCAAGGTTATAAAGAAATCCCCATGCTCCCAGAAGACAGTATTTCAGGCAATAAGTCCCAGCCTGAGAGCTTTTCTGCCTTTCCCTCTCATCTCAATTCTCCCTTAGTAAACCTTGTTCTCATTTACCCTTTGCATTAACAATTCTCAATTCTTTGTTAATCGTGGAGCCCACTGACTTGGTGACTTGAAGGGTTCTTTGAGAGCTGCTGAATTGGGGAATTGGTGGCTTTGCAGCATTGTGCCATCCAAGAGTGCCTCAGTCTTTGAAGTCTAGAACAACCCTTGTGGTGATTTTGCCACCAACTGGGTGTTACTGGATTTGTGTGACAGAGGCAAAACCATTGCTTCTACTCCACTACTCTGGCAATGATATTCCTTGTGCCTTTTCAGGCTGCTTTTAATTACTGACAATTAATAATAATGTTTTGCCGGGCGTGGTGGCACATGCCTTTAATCCCAGCCCTGGGGAGGCAGAGGTAGGAGGATTGCCGTGAGTTCAAGGCCACCCTGACACTACATAGTGAATTCCAGGTCAACCTGGGCTAGGGTGAGACCCTACCTTGAAAAAAAAAATCACAAAATAAATAAAATAATAATAATGTTTTGATCATAACCCCCTCTCATAAACTTCAAGAGGGAGAGAGGAGGAGATTAGGATTGTTAGAGATATTTGCATCAGCATGGTTGGAAGGGCATTTCAGGGGGTAGCCATTCTTACGTGCTCTATTTGCCAGAGCACAAGCAACTTAGGAGGGGCTACTCCATTGAAGACAATGTCTCCTCCTTCCCCCAGCAGAGGTTAATTGTCAGTAACTCTCCAGGAGGAACTGGTGCCTCTTGCGCTCCTCCACCATGCACGAGGGAATGTTCACAGGGAGGCTTTGATTCTGTAAATGTCCACTTCCTGCTCACGCCCACAGCTCAGCCCGCAGGACAATTCTCCTACACTATGTTGTAGAAGTGTAAGAGGAACAGATGCCCACGTACCAGGACGAAACAACGCAGTTATAACAAAGCAAAACACGCTTCCTTCTCGGCCACGTGCCTTTGTTCACATTAAACTACGTTAACACCTACATGTTACATGCATGTGCGTATTACCTACAAACTGATTTCCTCAAAAGACGTAGATAGTTCCCCACAGAAACTAAGACCTCCTCTGGTGCTTTTCTAAATTGGCTTGCGTTTTGCTCAGGAATAAATGAGTTTTAACGGAACATAATTATTGCCTGCTATTCCTAAAGTCTGTGATCCTTCTAAAACAACAGGTCGCATATATATTAGCACTAAGATAAAACATGTTATATTGGTGACATTCCCAAGTTAAACTCTCTTTTGAAGAGTTAAATACACACACACACACACACACACACACACACACACGAGCACGCGCCTCCAAAATACCGCCAGGGGTCTCGCGGCTAATCTCGCCTAGTCTGCTTTCCCTGCTGCTGTGCAAGGTCCCTCTTGTAAGGAGACTGGGAACCAGAGCCTGCTTCCGTTCAGGCCGAGCTCAGTTCACACTTTTTGGATTAATCACTGCCTGAGTGGAGCTTGCTCACCTGAGGTTTTGAGGATCAATCATTTCCCACCATTTTCGTTTCAAATATATTGTTTATGGCTTTCTGATTGACATCCTTTAAGAATCATATGTTGGTGTATTTTTTTATTTGATTTGATTCCCAAACCCAAAATTAATTTATTGAATGATTCTTTCCTGAGTTCACTACGGCACATAACAGTTAAGTATATTTAATTTACTCCAACACATGGGATTTCTTTTATTGATGTTAAATGTGGGACATAATGGATAAAGCAAAATGTTTCATAAAGATATGATAGAATGTCATGCTATTATGGTTTTATCTTTCACTACAAAGCATGGAATCATTCTTTTATCCTACAGAAGACTAAAAATTTACAAAGATATGTTTTTGTTCTAATTTATATATTATCCACGTTCGATTGAGTCTTCCTTCATTTTATTAACCTGGATGATAAAAATTGCTTCCTGAAACTAACTTGACAACTAATGAGAACACCAAAGGTAGTTGTGTTTCAAAGACTAGTAAGATGTAAAACGAATTATAGGGTGAAGATACAGCTCAGTGGAAAGTGCTTGCTGTGCACACCAGGAACCAGGCTCAGACTCTAGTACTGCCCAGGGGTGGCAGAGAGAAAGACAGAAATTTAAAAAGCCGTTTTCTGAATATTTCATATTATTGAAAACAGTTTCTTGGGCTGGAGAGATGGCTTAGTGGTTAAGGCACTTTCCTGCAAGCCAAAGAGCCTTGGTTCAACTCCCCAGGACCCACATAAGCCAGATGCACAAGGTGGTGCGTTCGTTTGCAGTAACTGCAGGCCCTGGTGCGTCCATCCTTTCTCTCACTCTCTCTCTCTCTCTCTGTTTTCCTCTGACTCATTCTCTCTCTCAAATAAATAAATAAAATATTTTAAGAAGAGAAAATAGGTTATTATATTTAGCATGTTTCTATCAATGAGAGATTTGTTTTTCTAACAGTAAGAAACGTGAGTGTTGCAAATTTTTCGCATGATTATTTTTAAATTTTATTTTGGAAAGAAAACTAGATTCACAGAATAGTTAGAAAAGCAATAAAGAGAATTCCCGTAAATCTACACTTCAGTTTTTCTGAATGCGAATATCCTATGTTGTCATGGGACATTTAACGAGATAGAGCAACAACTAGACAGATATGTTACTACAGACTAAACTGCATGTTAATTTCCCTACTGATATCAAAGTGGGTACCTTTTAGGCCTTGTAGGAGAATTGAACTACTATTTTATAGCTGTTGACTGTTGTTCTTTTTAAAGTAATAAAAAAGCTTTATTAAAAAATATATATATATACTCGCCTCTCACCACCTTCCTTTGCCCTCCTCAACCCCGCTCTACTGAACCCACATTTGTTTGTACTGCTCCCTCTTTCTTGTTCGTTGTTGTATTTTTTTGCCCTCCTCCAGCACAACATGGCAATCTGTCTATGGGCCAATATTATGCAGGTAACTACAACCACTCTGAGACCATGAATGCAACCACTGTGTCTGGAAGACAGCATTGCAAAGCATTCCTCCCCATCCTTTGGCTCATTCATTCTTCCCACCACTTATTCCGCTATCGTTCCTGAGCCTTGGAGAGTGTGATAGAAATGTAAGGTGTTATTTTTTTTAGTAGCAGAAAGAGAAATTAATTTTTATGTTTGATTAAATGGCATTCTTGAGAAATTTCTTATAAATATATTACATTTATAAGGATTTTCTACACTAATATGAATATGAAATATGAGTAAAACTTTAATACAATGATCAGCCAACTCAAGAAACAAGGCATTCAATTGAAAAATAGGATTTCTTCAACATGAATAAGTCATAATTAAAACCAAGTATTGCTTATATATGTGATTTAAAAAAAAAACTAGCTATGCGTGGTGGCGCATGCCTTTAATCCCAGCACTCGGGAGGCAGAGAGAGGTAGGAGGATCGCTGTGAGTTCAAGGCCACCCTGAGACTACAGATAAATTCAGGTCAGCCTGAGTTAGAGCCAGACCCTACCTCAAAAAACCAAAAATAAGTAAATAAATAAAACAAATTAAATTAAATTTAAAAAAACTGCCATTGTCTCTAGCTAAAGTCATGACACAGTCACTAGTATTCAGTGTTTTAAGATTTATTTACAAATATTCAAGAGTGAAACATTTCTTGGCTTACAGACTTTATCTTTGTGACAATTGTGCTTCTCCACTTTATAGCAAACTTTTGACGTGCAAGGCACTTTTATTAGAGAAGAGATTGTGGGTTTAGGGGGAGCAGAACCTCCCATAAAAGAGAATGCTGTTGGTTTTGTTGTGCCTGATGAAGAAAAGGAAAGGATGATCTGCGTTGAATTCAATGCACGGGAGCTGGATCCGAAAGCTGACCTCACTCCCAGAGCCAGCCGCCGCCTCCGCGCCTTGCTCATTGATTTCCACAAAGGCCTGGTGGAAGACGTCGGACAGAAACAGGTCTCTTTCCAAAGTCATGCCCGAGAAGTCGGCTTCGCTCGGGCTGAAGGCGTCGCCCATGCCCATGCTGGTCAGGGTCGACTTGAGATCGTAGCGCTCCTCCACCTTGAACTTGGGCAGATGCAGCTGCACCTCATAGGTCTCCATCATGTCTGGACTGGTCCACTGGCTCAGCTTCTGGCAGGTGAGGGCCGCCTCCAGCTGCGGGACCAGAGCCCAGGGCCAGTGGTCAGCGAGAGAAGCCCTGGTGAGGAGGGACCTCTGAGCACTCCCCGCCGGGGCTCGCCAAGCACGCATTTGGATTTGGACACCCGCTGATAACCGCTTCCAGGGAAGCGGCCACAAACACGGGGTGAACTGAAACGCGCCCTAACAGAAACTCGGAGGCTACAGAGAGCTCAGCGGCGAAAAGATAACTGCTAACATGCCCAAGGCTCAGGGGTGGCTGCGGAAGAGGGGCCAGGGGGATTGTGAGAGCCACAGGGTGGCTAGAAATATCCTGAGGTACAGCCCCCTAAGAAACTAACAGAGGCCCCAATTACCCTACCATGAACACCAAGGACCCTACCGAGGAGGGTCCTCAGAGAAATGGAGACCATGAGGTGAGGGGGATACATGACTATAACCTATGTAAAAAGAAATACATATATAAATTTTAAAAAGTGAAAATGAAAAAAAAGCAAATCTTCATATTGTCGATCTACAGAATGAAAGCTTTACAAATTAAAAGCTCTCATGAAAGAGTGCTGCATGACATTTTTCCTCCAACCATAACATGATGCCATCTTGAAATAAAAAAAAAAAATTTGGAGGGGTGCTGGAGAAATGGCTTAATGGTTAAGGTGCTGGCTTGCAAAGTCTAAGGACCTAGGTTCAACTCCCCAGGACCCACATAAGCCAGATGCACAAGGTAGCGCGTATATCTGGAGTCCATTTACAATGGCTAGAGGCCCTGGCATGCCCATTCTCTCTCTCTGTCATAAATAAATAAAAATAAAATATTTTTAAAAGACTGCCTTGGCCCAACAGCTATGGCAAATTTGGAGCTGAACAATACGATGATATTACCAAGTCTGTGGCAAAAGTAACAGAGCTACGGGCAACTTAATAGATGGGGGGTGAGGTCACAGGGCCCCCATTGGAACTCCAGCAGTTGTTCCTTCCTGCCTTCTCCCCACCTTCAAGTGAACTTGGAAGATATATATTTATACACACATATATACATGCAAGTGATTAAAAAATTAATGGACTAATTAAATCTTGGACTGGAGGGATGGCTTAGTGGTTAAGGCACTTGCCTGTGAAGCCTAAGGACTCATGTTTGACTCTCCAGGTCCCACATAAGCCACATGTGCAGTGACTCAAGAGTGCAAGGCTGCACGTGTCCACAAAGGGACGCATGTGTCTGCAGTTCGAGTCCAGTGGCTGGGGGCTTAGAGCACCAAGTCTCGCTCTCTTGCATAACAGGAAATAAGAGGTTAGTCTGTTGGACTTGTATCAAAAAAAAAAAAAAAATCTTGGGGACTGGAGAGATGGCTCAGCAGGTAAGTTAAAGGTGTTTATTGGCAAAGTCTGATTGCCCAGGTTTGATTCCCCAGTACCCATGTAAAGCCAGATGATCAAAATGAAGCAACTGTCTGGAGTTTGTTTGCAGTGACAGGAGGCCCTGGTGTGCCCATTCTCTCTCTCTCTCTCTGTCTCTCTCTCATAAATAAATTGAGAAAGTAATCTTGGGCTAAGCGTATAGCTCTGTAGTTGAATGTTCATTTAGCCTACCTACCTGAGGACCTGGGTTTGATCCCAAACAACATGAAAAAAGGAAGTTAACCATAAATGCCATAGGGTCTACATGCACAAGGAGACCCGTGCCAACTGAACTATTCTTATGATCACAGCTTTATGAGTGGTAATGAGCATTCGTAACTGTTGCTCATATGCTCACCCGTTATTAGAGATATCCATAGATTGCCTGGTCATTCCGAGGAATTGTATTTTAAATTTGTAGAGTTTTATAAAATATAAATTCTCTTTGAAAGCACATAGCTAGGGCTCTCAGTAAGTTCGCTAATTAATTCCTCTGTCGAAATAAAGAAACAGGGTGGCCACATCCTGAGGTTTTCCCCTGTTAAACACAAGATCCCTATTTATATCCGACAGACTGATTTATCTACCTGGTCCAGGCTGCTGTCCTCTTCCGGCAGGAGGACCAGCAGGCTGAGGTCACGGCTTTGGTAGTGGAGCTGAAGACCTCTGGCTTGTGGCCTCTCGATGTAAAAAACTTGAAGTTTCTCTTTCATTGACATCATTTGCACTGGCTTGCTTGTATTCTATAAAAAATAAATAAATAAATAAGCAGACAGTAAACTCAGAGAAGAGGTATTTCATACGTCACCAGATGGGTTTCCTGTTGTCCGGTACACTGGTCAAAAGAGTGACTCTGGGTTTATTCCACCTTTCCGCGAGCTTGCTGGTGCTAGTGTTTTGTGTTGTTGCCATTCTGATAGCGGGTGTATTTTTTAATTATTATTTATTTATTTATGTGAGAGTTACAGACAGAGAGAGAAAGAAAGAGGCAGATAGAGAGAGAGAATGGGCGCGCCATGGCTCCAGCCACTGCAAACGAACTCCAGACGCGTGCACCCCCTTGTGCATCTGGCTAACGTGGGTCCTGGGGAACCGAGCCTCGAACTGGGGTCCTTAGGCTTCACAGACAAGCGCTTAGCCACTAAGTGTATTTAATGCGCAATTCCCCAATGACATATGACAAAGCATTTTTCATAGATAAGTGTTTCTCTTTTCTGATTGCAATTTTTCAACTTTTTAATTGACAACTTCCATAAATATAAACCATATACCCCTCCTGCCTCCCTCCCTTTCCTCCCCCAAAGACCCCCATTCTGAATCCTTCTTATTTCCCACTACTGTCTCTGTACTTTGATGTCATCATGTTTGCCCTCCTCAGGGGACTGTAAGACATTTGTCAAAAGTCGCAGTTCAAGAATGAACCTGAATGGGAACCAAAAATGTTAATCAATAAGAACGTTTCAATATTAGGTATTCATTCACAACAGATGTCTCACACTAACACAAGATGTTAATAGGAAGGAACAGCTTATATATTTTAAAGAGGATGCATCTGGGAACTCTGCACCTTCTGTGCAATTTTTTCTAAAAGCATAAAAATTATCTAAAAAATACATTTTTTTTTTTTTTGTTTTTTTGAGGTAGGGTCTCACTCTGGCTTAGGCTGACCTGGAATTCACTATGTAATCTCAGGGTGGCCTCGAATTCACGGCGATCCTCCTACCTCTGCCTCCTGAGTACTGGGATTAAAGGCATGCGCCACCACACCTGGAAAAATACGGTTTTGTTTTGTTTTGTTTTGTTTTGTTTTGTTTTGTTTTGTTTTGTTTTGTTTTGTTTTGTTTTGTTTTGTTTTGTTTTATTTTTCTAGGTAGGGTCTCACTCTAGCCCAGGCTGACCTGGAATTCACTATGCAGTCTCAGGGTGGCCTCAAACTCACGGCAATCCTCCTACCTCTGCCTCCCGAGTGCTGGGATTAAAAATGTGCGCCACCATGCCCAGCAAAATACATATTTTTAAATAAGGTCAAGCACAAAATAAAACCAAAAACAGAAGCTTTTTGCAATCCAAAGCAGTAGACCTGTTATTTATCCGTTTGTTGAGCTGAGTTCAGTGAGAAAGTCAATCAATCATCCTTATGCCAAGGTGGCCTTGTGGCAAAACCATTGGTTAGGACAGCTAAAGAATGTTATGATGGGGCTGGAGAGGTGGCTTAGCAGTTAAGGTGCTTGCCTGCAAAGCCAAAGCCTCAGTTTGCCTCTCCAGGACACACTTAAGCCAGATGTACAAGGGGGTGCACACATTTGGAGTTCATCTGCAGTAGCTGGAGGCCCTGGTGTGCTCATTCTCTCTCTCTCTCTATCTGCCTATTTCTGTATCACTCTCTCTCTCTCTCTCTCTCTCTCTTTCTCTCTCTCTCTCTCTGTGTGTGTGTGTGTGTGTTTGTGTGTGTGTGTGTGTCTTTCTCTCTCACTCGCTCTCTCAAATAAATGAATAAAATAAAATAAAATATTAATAAAAGAATGCTATGGTGGATACTGCAGTGCACAAAACACACCCAGAGCTCTCCTCAGTCATGCTGTTAAGGCCAAGGTATGCTATGTCAACTAGGTTTGTAACCAGAAAGTTCTCCTAGAACTTAGGATGGGGCTTAGAGACCTGTTGATAAGGCAAAATGGAGAAGGTGCCATGGATGGCCATGTGTGGATATTATAAATTAGAAGGACAAAAGGCTAGAATTCATCAAGAGGGAAGACACACGATGGAAGAAATGCAGCAAATAAAAAAAGAATGAAAAAATAAATCCTAGCCCAGTGTTGTGGCACATACCTTTAATCCCAGCACTTGGGAGGCATAAGTAGGAAGATCACTGTGAGTCTGAGGTCAGCCTGAGACTATATAGTGAATTCCAGGTCAGCCTGGGCTAGAGCAAGACTTTGCCTCAAAAAAGAAAACAAGAAGTCATGACAGTGCTGATTCCTTGTCTCCATGCAGATCCTGAGACCCAGGCACATTCAAGCCTGTTATGGTTGGATCTTTGTCTCATGAAGGTCGTGTGTTGAAGTCTGTTTTCAGTTGGTGGTCCAGGGGGAATTAGTGTGATCAGAAGGAGTTGGGCCTTAGTGGGAGGAAGTTAGACGGCTAGGGATATTTTTAGCACACTGTTCTCTTTCTTCTTCCCTTTTTCTCTTTCCTCCCTCCATCTTCTTTGCTCTCATTTTTTCTGCCTTACTTCCATGATGTTCTGGTGCTCCACAGGCCCAGTTGACAGAGCCAAGCAACCACAGTTTGGATCTCTGGTACCATAAAGCAGAATAAGTCTTTCTTCCCATCACATGGTCTATATCTCAGGACTTTTGTCACAGATACAAAGCTGACCAGAATAGCAGCCCTCAGATACACTCGTGACTTAACACTAGTCTTCCATTTTGTTGTTGGTTCCTGTTTTTCTTTTCTCTTTTTTTCTTTTTCTTTTTTTTTTATGATAGTGACAAATATATTGTGTCCTGATGCAGGAAGAAAGTTTAATTAAGGCTTAACATTTTTGCTGCGTATTGTTATTTTGTTTTGTTTGTTTTGTTGCTTATTTGTTACTATGGAAGGGTAATAACTTGGAAAATATAGTATTGGTTTAGTTTGAAGGTTTTGTGTAATCTCTGGTTCTACTTCTAAGCTTGGTTACCATTTTCCAACTGGGAAATAAATATTAAATCTCCCATGTCTAGCTCACACGGCTTTAGCAAGGCTAGGTGACAAAATATGTGAAATAGTCTTTATTCAGAGAAAAACACTGCATTAAGAATTTTCACATGAAAGCCCAGCGTGGTGGCGCATGCCTTTAATCCCAGCACTCAGGAGGCAGAGGTAGGAGGATCACTGTGAGTTCGAGGCCACCCTGGGACTACATAGTTAATTCCAGGTCAGCCTGAGCCAGAGTGAGACCTCAAAAAACAAAACAAAAACAACAACAACAAAAAAGAATTTTCACAAGAGAAACAAGAGCTCCTAGCCCAACCTTCCCCTCTCTAGAAAGCACCTTATCACAGAAAACTATAATCAGAAAGCCGAGTGAATTTAATGTAGAATTTGTTTTACAGTATCATATAAAAATTCTAAGTGACTTTTAACCTGTTCCCACCTTGTTTATTCTGAAAGGCCGTTCTGTGGTGTTTTTTGCCAAGAACTGATGCTCCCAGATTCCTTTAAAGTACAGGGCATTCACCAAAACCATCCTGGTCATGGAATCCACTGCATCTTCAGGTAGGAGATTTGGAATTTTACCTACAAAAGCAGAAGGACCAGTTTCAAAAGGTGGAAATAGGTGTGTTTTAACAACACATTCAAACAGATTTTTCTGGAACTACAGTTTTCTTTCTTCTTTCTTTCTTCCTTAACTCCTCTCTCTCTCTTTCCTTCTTTTACTTTATTTGAGAGAGAGAACAAGAGAGAGAGAAAGAGGCACACACAGAGAGCAAATATGAGCTCCCAGGGCCTCCTGCCATTACACACATGATTTATGTGGGCACTGGGGAATCAAAGCCATGCCATGGGGCTTTGAAAACAAGCACCTCTAACTGCTTACTCATCTCTCCAGCCCCACAGTTTTCTCTAAAGCTTCTGGAATTTAGGTATTACAGGAAAAAATAAGTTAATAAGCAATTTACCTATTCAGAATAGCGAGGAGGAAAGAGGGAAATACTGGAAAAAAGGATTATGCTAATTGGTCAGTAAACATCCTTCCATATTAAGATTTAATCTGCATCTCAGTTGTAAAAGCTTCCTTCAATAAGTATAGATGTGAACCTCCAGTCTAGAGGAAATGGAAATGCTCCGATGCCCCCTTTCCTTTCACGTCGAAGTCTTTGCAGACACACACTATAGGTTGAATGACCCACATGGAAAAGTTTGTGCCTCTTCCCTGGTCCTTTGTCCAAAGTACTGCTCGATGCATTAGCAGTATCACATTGTCCCAGCTACTGTTTAAAGTGATAGTTGATTGGCAATCTCCAATGGGCTCTGTCGAAACTCCCCCAGTAAAGCACTATGAACATTTTGTACCATTGCATCAAATACGGTACCAAAGGTTTGCTATATGGACAAATTTGATCAAAAATAAGGGGGTGTTAGTGCACAAGCCACAGTGTCCTGGGCATCCGAGCTATTCTCTCAGCTTGCCAGTCTTACATGTGCCCTTGAGTTTTAGATATTCACCTTCCCCAATAAGTGTCATCTGAAATATAGAAATCAAGTGACCACTTAGCCAGGCAGTCACGAAAATTTTCATAGCCCATCAGTTCCAAGAAGGAGTTAGGGTGCAAGGAAGGGAACAACGTGGTAGTGGCTCAACTGGATGTCCCCCATGCGCATGTGTTTTGAAAGCATGGTTCCCAGCTAGTAATCTGGGAGCCGGAGCCTTGCTGGAGGAGGTGTGTCACTGGGGGTGGACCTTGAGGTGAATTAGCCCCTGGGTTGCCATTGTTAGCCTGGCTCACTCTCCTGCTGCTGTTTCCCACCTGCTGTGGCAGAGGTGATGTCCAACCTCTGATCTCCCATCTTTCTCCCGTCAGCTGCTCTTAGCTGGGTGTTTCATCCCAGCAAAGAGAAGGTAGCCACAAGAAAGCAAAAAGAAAAGTTTTGTGATTTTGAAAAGTTAATTTAATTAATAACAAAATATGGCAGTGTGTGTGTGTGTGTGTGTGTGTGTGTGTGTGTGTGTGCTACCCATTCTTAAGTGTTTTCCAGAATAACTCAATGTATTCACAGAGTACAACACTAATTAATAAAAAAATATATAACTCAGTATAGGAGGAACTGCACTGAGAGAAAAAAATCAAATAAACAAGGATGGGGAGGTGGCTCAGCAATTGAAGGCACTTGCTTGCAAAGCCTACTGGCAGGAGTTTAATTCCTAAGCAAAAAGTAGCTCAAAAAGTAGCACAAGAACCTGATGTTTGTTCACAGTGGCAAGAGGCCCAGGTTCACGCATACGCATGTGCAAATATAAATAAATCACTTTTTTGTGTTTTTTTTTAAAAAGCAAATAACATTAAAAGCCCTCAACCAACTCAACTTCTCCCAACACATACATCACTCAAAATAAAGGGTGAATCTTTTAAATTGTCAAAACAGATGCATAAAAGATTTTAAAATCATAATGTGTAGCTGATATCACTTACTTTTCAAGATGAAGTAGATGAATCCCAAGTAAAATATTTACAGAAACTTGTGAATTATATAAAACAAAGGGAAAAAATAACAAGGAAAGGTGCAAACTCTCAAGTGAGTATCTCCTTCCATGCAGGTTTAAAACCATCACGTGGGCTGAAGAGATGGCTTAGCAGTTAAGCGCTTGCCTGTGAAGCCTAAGGACCCCAGTTCAAGGCTCAATTCCCCAGGACCCACGTTAGCCAGATGCATAAGGGGGCGCATGTGTCTGGAGTTCGTTTGCAGTGGCTGGAGGCCCTGGCGCGTCCTTTCTTTCTCTCTCTCTCTCTCTCTCTCTCTCTCTCTCCCCCCTTTCTCTGGCTGTCACTTTCAAATAAATAATTAAAAATAAAAACAATTTTTTTAAAAAATCATGTGACTACCTCCTTTGAGACCAGGCATCCCTCAGATATTTAGACAGGTGACTTATTTCAAACCTGGGATGTATTGATGAAACTCGATAGTATTAAACCTTTTCCAAAGTATAAGCTAGAACACTGGTTGGGACTGGGGAGATGTCTCAGTAGTTAAGGCACTTGCCTGTAAAGCCAGCCATCCTAAGGTTCTCTTCCCCAGCACACAGGTAAAGCCAGATGCACAAAGCAATGCATGTACCTGGAGCCCATTTGCAGCGGCCAGGAGTTCTCATGCACACATGCAAGAACTCTCTCTCTCTCATGCTCATAATAAGACCACTGATTGGTTAAGCTAGCACATCATCAAAATAAAAACATAATTTAAAAAGCACAAAACCTCAAACTATAAACCTATGCCTCCTGTGATAGAAGCAATCAAAGAAACCCAAATTAGGTTTGGCAAATGATTCTGATTGACATGTGGATGTATTACGAAATGCACAAATATAAAGTATTGCTGCCGTGGTCTGGGACCAAATCCTTGATCTGATAGTATTAAGAGATAAGTCCTTGGAGAGATGATGAAGTCACAAGGGTTCTGCCCACATGAATGGGCTTACTGTTTTCGTGAATGGGACTGAGGAAGTCTGTTTCTCCTTTCCACCATGTGAGAACATAGCAGAAGGCCTCCTCCCAGAAGCAATGAATAAGCCGTCACCAGACAATCTATTGACATCTTGATTCTGGACTTTCCCAGGCTCCCAAACTATGAACAATAACTTTATACTATGTATAAATTACACAGCCTAATGTATTTTATTACAGCAGCCTAAACAAACCAACACAATCGCTTTAGTGGGTTAGAGGAGAAACATCATCATGGATGATATTTAAAATACTTTTGATCACACCCAGCTTACTTAAATATTGTTAAACAATAAAACTTTGTTATGTGCCAAGGAGTCAAATGAGAAAATTAGTATTAATAAAATATTGATAACAAGTTGTATTTAAATTTCATGGGCTGTCCCAATGAAGTCCCTTTTCCTGGGCCTTGAATTAATCAAGGTCTCAAATTGCTTTTAGTTGCAATTTTTGTTGTTGTTGTTTTGAGGTAGGGTTTCACTCTAGTTCAGGCTTTCCTGGAACTCACTATGTAGTCTCAGGGTGGCCTCAAACTCATGGCAATCCTCCTACCTCTGCCTCCCGAGTGCTGGGATTAAAGGCGTGCACCATCATGCCCGGCTTGCAATTTCTTTGTAGTAATTTTTATCTACAGTTTCTCACTTATTGTTTTTTTGTGTTTTGAGGGAGTTTTTATTTGCTCCTATGGCTCGAAATTCTGTTAGTGTTTATCTGACGTTTCCTCAAGATAACATTCAAGTGATCCATCTTTGTGAGGCTACCACTGTTCACAGGTTTAATTTTGCACCCCTCCCATAAGACGTGTTCAAGTTGTAATCTCCAGTACCTGATAATATAATCTTATTTGGAAATTGACTTTGCAAATTTATTCAAGGTAAGATCATGCCATATTGGGTCCAATGTTTGGTGCCCTTATAAGAAGGAAATTGAGACACAGTTCTAGAAAGAAAACCGTGTGGAAAAGACACAGACCCAGAAATGTCCCTGTACTAACAGGGGCAAAGATGTAAATATGCATCTATACCTCAAGGAATGCCCAAATTGTAAGCAATCACCAGGGACCAAGGAGAAGCATGAGGAGTCCTACCCTAATCCAAGAATCTCTGTGGCTTCCAGAACCATGGCAGAATAAATATGAGCCCAACCTCTAATACATGATCTCATTTTGAAAGACACTTAAACTCACATAGCACATGTATTAACACATTTTTGTTACCACTCCATAACTATTTTTCTATAAAATTATAGGCACAATAGTATTTCAAGTTTCCTTTTTTCTCCTTTTAACCTGGACTATGTCTTGGTATTGGTAGGCCATGATAACTTTTGTGTCTATCAGGTAAAGTGGTCACCTAACTGCTACATTTTTTTTAATAAGATTTACAGAGAATGCTGAGAATCTACAATTTATGGGCATAAATAGAAATAAAAGTTCAGAATAATGTAGAATGTGTCCACAGTTCCATTCAAAAAATACACAGCCACTCATAGCCCAATTTCAAACAAATATGACAAATTCTGGGTCCTGGAGTCCCTCAGTGACAGCTTACCCTCAGTGCTGTTCTCCACCCAAGAGTTGATCTCTTTCCGGATCTGGTCAGAAGCTTCTATGAAGTTAACAGACTGTGGCTCTGCACCAAAATAGGTCCTCATGTCCTCTAAGTATTTCTGAAAGGCACAGGTAAAGTTCTCCTCTGTAAAGTTGCTTCAAAACTGAGTAATGAAAATTATCTAGAGTATTAAAAGTCATAAAGTATGGAGACGGACAGTGGCAACCTTTCACCTAATCACTCCCAACTTTCTTTCATCACTCCTGATTTTGGTCAAAGTGCCAAAATTCCTCTCTTCAAACCAATTAGCCCACTACAGGTATAGAAGGAAGATCTCCACCCACAGTTGTGGGGAGGTCCCGCATCCTCTTCTTGCTGCAAATGGAGAGCAGACCAGATAGGGAAGAGTCCACAAATCACAGGTGGACTCTATTGGCTGAGTGGTATTGAGAGGTGAGTCTGGCTTTCTGAGAAAGGCATAGGACCACGGTGAGGCCTACTGTGGTCTCTAAACTTCCAAGAACTTGGCAAAGTCCAGAAGAAATCTACATTGCATCATGAAAAGTGACTCTAAGCAGAGGTTAAGGTGTCACCAGGCAAACATGGCCTCCTCCTCTGGTCCTTTGATGTTCCCAGTATGACAGACATGGCAAGTAACAAAGTTTGCTGCCTAGGAAAAGCCTTTCTGGGAAGAATGGTTCCTTCTCCAAGACAGGCATGGTGTTTGTGCGTTTACTTCATGGATGGTTTGTCAGAAGTGAAAAGTGGTCAGTTGACTGTTCACAGGAAGTCCAAATTCTGTGGAATCCAGCAAAAAGCAAATGTAATACTACAAGGCACCACTCCCTGTGCTAATCTGGAGTGTTTGCATTCATAAAGGGATGTGTGAATGGCTGTGGCTCTTTTATTTCCCAGTGTGAACTCAGCTCAACCATCTTGCTTAGTTCTGAGTCAAGCAGGACTCAAGAACCTGCCAGTAATGAGGCTGTCCTTAATGCTTCATTTGGTTGGTTTTATGACTTTAGGATTTACAAAGAGGAAACTATAAACCTCCAAGAATTCACTGCATACAGGCAGGGGCAATCCAGGGAAACCACAACATAGCTGTATTTCATTTGCTACACTAACATCCTTCAACCCCAACTTCCTAGCTCCTCGATCCCTTGGATGTCTGATCCTTCCTCCTCCTTTTGATCCTTGCCAAATGATGTGATGCCTACAGTTGAAAAAGGCAAAGGTTTGACTGACTGAACCCCTCTGAGGTTCACTTGAGGCTTAATGAGGCAAGGTCATCATGCTTCCATTGGTGAGATTGTAACATTAGCAAAGGAAGGAAGTTGGCATTACTTCATGTTCCATGTCCCAAATATCTCTAAAGTTCTAACGTGAAAGATTTTCCCATATCTTACCCCAAGATCAACTTTGTTCTCATGCACAGATTGCAGCCACAGCCTTATGATCAACGCCGCACTTGCCTGTCACTTAACCTATTACACCATCCTATATTGTCACTCTCTGTTTCCTTGTGAGAGGAATGTTGGGGGCTGGAGAGATGGCTTAGCGGTTAAGCACTTGCCTGTGAAGCCTAAGGACTCCAGTTCAAGGCTTATTTCCCCAGGACCCACGTTAGCCAGATGTGCAAGGGGGCACATGCATCTGGAGTTCATTTACAGTGGCCGAAGGCCTTGGCGTGCCCATTCTCTCTCTGTGTCTCTCTTCTGCCTCTTTCTCTCTCTGTCTGTCGCTCTCAAATAAATAAATCAATAATGAACAACAACAAAAAAATTTTAAAAAAGAAAGGAATGTTGGCCCAGGACTCCCATTTCTATATGTGTTCATAGATTATCCTTGGATATACCCCTTTATTTTACACATATTGATCTGATTGATACGCCTGAATGGAGACCCATTACCAGTTTCTCTCAGAAGGCAGCACTTTATTGATTATCTAAATGATAGCTTACCAGGAATTCCTAACCATAGTAAGAGTATCCCTGGGGCCCCTGGAGAAATACTTATTGCTTACTGATTGTTCTTGCATGACTTTTTTTCTCTTCCACTAACTGACCGGAGACATTTGCACTCACATTATGGAACGCGTACGTTCTCTCCCCGTAGATCCTATTGGCAGTCTTAAGTATGTAAGAGCTGCCAGGCTTAAGAAGCTCTTCGGTGAGTGTCTGGAAATCAGAGTGTATTTCTCCAAGCCTGCCAGAGCCAAATTCCTTTAAGAGAACAGGGATCAGAGAGAGAAGAAAAGTTGAAAAATACGTATCTATACATGTAATCACATGAGCTAAATGAAACATTTGTTCAAGCTAAATGAAGTTATTCATTGTTTTGGAACCCAAAGTTAAAAACAATTCTGAACTGGATAAAATGTTTTCTTTAATGTTATCAGTAAAAAATTTTACATGTCCATGAAGGCATCCCTTTCTTTATACTTAGCTTGAAAAGACAGACAAGCACAAATCTGAAAGTGAAAAAAAAATCTTGAAAAAGTACATATAGGTAAGAGGAAAAGATGACTCCTAAAAAGTATAGACATTTTTTTTTTTTTCTGAGAAACACTCCTCTTATTTTAGTGCTAAGAAAAGTTCAGTAATGTGGATTGCTCAAATTAACCACTAAAATACATATACTAAAAATGATTACTCTTTTATTTTTAAAAAGATATTTAAATGAATAAATACCATTTTTCTCTTCTTTTCACTCTCAGGACCTGATTTGAGGTCCTGCCCTTTGTTAAACTGAAGTACCTGGAATATAAGTGAAAAGATGAGTCAGGGAAGCCATAGCAAATAACACCTGTGTCAATGCAAATCAGCCATTCCTACAGCCACAGAGCAACTAAACAAAGAGACTCCAACTTGACTGACAAGTTGTCTTCACTAAGCCGAAGAACCCCAAGGCTGTTTTAAGTGAGCTTTTAAAAGTATTTTAAATTACTAGCGTCTTTATATGACTAGATTTTACTATAAATTTGAGATGATGTTGGGAAAACTCTGATGTAACGTTTTCCATATTTCACTTTTATCAATGCTTGTTTTGAAAGTCAAGGTGGGTCAAAGTATGGGATCAGCTAAGATTAACACTGAAAGAAAAATAAAATGCAATATATATGGAAGCCTTCACATGTAAAAGCCCCAAAAGTAGGTTTCACAGAAGTTGAGTAGATTTCATGCTATGACACATATTATTTTTATTTATTTATCCATGCTCCCTGCCTCCTAGTTTCCATAAACTTAGTTATTTCCCAAGTGGCTACAGCCATGTCAGGCACAAAATAGAATAATAGTTGTACCTCACAAGGCAACAAACATCTCATACACTGATTTTCTCTTGGTCTCTTCACCTACTCCTGTTTTCAAAGCAATATTTTATTTATTTATTTGCAACCAGAGAGATACAGACAGAGTGAGAAGGGGAGAAAGAGAGAGAGAGAATATGGGCATGCCAGTGCCTCCAGCCACTGCAAACAAACTCCAGACACATACGCCACCCTGTGCATCTAGCTTGCATGGATACTGGGGAATTGAACCCAGGTTGTTAGGCATTGCAGGCAAGTGCTTTAACCACTGAACCATTTCTTCAGTCCCCACCTGCTCCTTACTTTTTAAACTGAAGCCATGGAGAACTGAATTTCTCTTTCCAAAGATGAGTCATAAAATCTAAAAATATGATTTCACCTTACCTTTCTGTCTTTGATCTAGCCTCTGATATTTCTTATCTGATGGAAAGTCTTAAGACCTCCATTCCAAAGAGATCCCTTACCCCACGCCTATAGGAGGAATGGACTCTGTACAAAGAAGCCAGGGAGAATCCAAATAGCCGGCCTTGCTAGGTTTCCTCAGTTTCACTGTTAGCATGAGTCACCCATTGCCAAATCATCTTTCTCTATGGTTATCTATCCTTGAACCATGCCGTGAAGTCTCCATAAAAACCTGTAAGACATGGTTCAAAGAATGCCTGCTAGCTGGATGCACGGAGGCCATTACAGTGCAGCACCCTGGGAAAGGGCTTGGCATCTGTCAGCATCTGCCCTCCATTCCTTGCCCCACACATCTTTTCATCTGTGACCTTTGTAGTGTCTTTATAACAAACCAATAAACAAGTGTGTCCCTGAGTTCTACGAGCCACACTGGCAAACTAATGGAACCTAATTAAAGTACCGTGGGAACCTCGATGGATACGGGTTTTGCCAGAAGCACAGATAAAACAACCTGGCGTCTGAGAACAGGAAGGAGAAACCTGGGGCCCTGAGCCCTCAGCGGTGGGTCCTAATACTACGTATGCTCTGCGTAGTGCCAAAACTGGACTAGAGGACACACACTCAGTTTCCACACAGAATTGAGGACTTGGCGTGTGGAAAGTGCCCATTTTTGCAGTGTCAGAAGTGATGTGTGTTGTGAGAATTCTTGCTTTGTTTTTATGATCAGTGATTAGTGAGATAGATTGAAATAGGGAAGAGATGGAGGAAGGCTGGATAAATAGCACTCATCCGAAGAAGCTTGAGTGTTCCGTGTCACAGTAGGGTGAAGCTAGTTCTGGAAGCTGAACGGGGAGGATGTGGTTATCCCTGCTTCCCCCCGAAGTTGGCCACAGATGAACAGGAGGTGATAGGTGACTCTGTCCCACACATCCCAGACCGAAGTCACAGGAATGAATAATGAAATCCTTCCACAGTCTACACAGACCCATACAAACAGAACAAGGAAAACGAGGCGAGCGGAAGTTCATAAGGGTCATTTACACTGGTTTATTAGTAGTTAAGGCAAGGACAAATAATACCTAGGGATACATATATGTGTATATATGTACATTCATGTAAATGCATACATATATACACGTACATATACATATATATGCATGCACATATATACATACATATATAAACTAGACCTAAGTGAAGTGAAGAATTTAAGAAAAATTCTATCAGACTTCTGGTTAAGCCTTGCTAATGAATCAGTCAATCGTTATATATTTGCGAACCAGGAATTGTTGTTATTGCTGTCATTGTTCTGTGTTTTTTTATTTTTTTGTTGTTGTTGTTTGTTTTGTTTTTCAAGGTAAGGTTTCACTCTAACCCAGGCTGGCCTGGAATTCACTATGGAGTCTCAGGGTGGTCTCAAACTCTTGGAGATCCTTCTACCTCTGCTTCCCAGTGCTGGGATTAAAAGTGCGCGCCACCACGCCCAGCCTTTTGTTATGTTTTTAAGTCACACAGTAGTATCTTGTGAGCTAATCAAGTTGTAGGGTATCCCAGGTGCACATTCATAGAAACGTAACAGCCTACCTACCTTGATATCTCTAGCTGGGCACCCATGAGGCACAGACGGCTCTATCTTGGGTGGGAATTATCCCACTGGCCTTTGGTTTGATACAAGAGTTAGAGCTGAATTTATTCTTTTTATGGTCTTATTTTTATTTGAAAACCCAGATGTTTTGCACATATTGCCTCACAAATACATGCATTCATATATATGATTACACACACACATATGACTATTTTAATATTTTACTATCTATTTATCCATATCTCTCTATATGTATATTTGTATTTACACTATGAGACTACCTAAAACAAATCAATAATTTTATACAGTAGTATTATTTTGATACTTAATGCTATTACTCCGTTCTCTGGATTCAACCGGGCAACCAGGGATTTTTAAACAAAGAAAAAAACAGAGCATAGTGAACAGATTTCTCTAATTTGTGAAGAAACTCATCCTAAGATTAGAATAATACTGAATAATCCTATTATTTAAAGTTTGACTCATTACTTCTTAAAACATTTTTAAAAATATGTTATTTTTATTTACTTATTTGAGAGAGAAAGAAAGAGGCAGACAGATAAACAGAGAGGATGACACGCTGGGGCCTCTGGTCACTGCAAACTAACTTCAGATGCATGAGCCACCTTGTGCATCTGGCTTACGTTTTCCTGGGGAATTGAACCGGGGTCTTTTTAACCATGAAACCATCCTTTTAGCTCATTTCTTAAAACATTTTAATCACAAAAACAAAAGTGTGGAGCTGGAGAGATGGCTCAATGGTTAAACATGCTTGCTTGCAAAGCCTGCTGGCTCAAGTTCAAGTCCCCAGGAAACACATAAAATCAGATGCACAAAGTGAGGCATGAGTATGGAGTTTATTTGCAGTGGCAAGAGGCCTTGGGACACCTATTCTCTCTTCTCTCTCTGTCACTGTCTTCACACACAAATAAATAAGTTTGCATAAAATTAAATCAAATTGTGTTTGTTGTCTAACTAAAATCAATAGTCTCTACTTACTTTGTGGAATTCTCTACTTACTTTGTAGGAAAAAAAAAAAAAAAGATAGGTTCTTACAGGATTTTCCACACAATTTTAAATTGGTTTCCTTCACTGGACTTCATTTTG
The DNA here is from genome assembly GCF_020740685.1 of Jaculus jaculus. Classification (NCBI taxonomy): domain Eukaryota; kingdom Metazoa; phylum Chordata; class Mammalia; order Rodentia; family Dipodidae; genus Jaculus; species Jaculus jaculus. The sequence goes on along the minus strand of NC_059116.1, from coordinate 8,673,887 downwards.
TGATTTAGTATTTTTTTTAAGTGTCTATTTGTTTTGGAAGATAGCATTGCAAAATGGGCATGATGCCAGGCATGGTGGCGCAAACCTTTAGTCCCAGCACTCGGGAGGCAGCGGTAGGGGGATCGCTGTGAGTTCGAGACCACCCTGAGACTACACAGTGAATTCCAGGTCAGCCTGAGCTAGAGCAAGACCCTACCTGGGAACACAAAACAACAATCAAATGGGGAGGATTGGCTCTTCAGAAGCAAATAGAAATCACAGGCAAAGGATACACTTACTTCAAGATGCCCGGGCATGGTTAGCTATTCCCCCTTACCTGAGCCATCTGAGCTGCAGTATTTCCTTTGGTGCCTAAGTACACCATGGCCAGGGATGTGGAAATTCCCCAGGGAGAAAAGAAGATGTTTTTACCCTCTGCAGATTCAGATAACTTTTTGTAAAACTCCAGGGCAAACTGGTTCACGGATGCTGCAAGAGAGTCCATTGGGAAGACCTGAGGAGAGCTGAGGACAGAGAAAGTGTGTTATCGCTAAGTTCTTCCCACTTATTTTACTCTTGTATGAGAATCCATCCATGCACGGATACTTCAGCTATGTACAGCTACTGCTGAGAGCTGAATGGTCCTCCATTGTTTTATATGACACTTTAAGTCCAGAGAATTAGAGCGAATTGCCTCAGATTTTAGTGCGAAAGTGTCCTGGAGTGCACATGGATTCTCACCTGCCAGCAAATGAATGCCATGACACGGTTTTTGACACACCCTTACCATCCATCCATCACACCACTAGCATTACACCTTTATCTACTTTTACCGAGCGCATCAGGACTGACATGTCTTCACACCCTTCTGTGCCCAGCAACACGTAGCCCAGCACTGGAGCCAGCTCAGACACACTCATCCATCACTTGTTAACAGTGTTCACTGCCTGAGTTATAGACATCATGCCCTTACACACTTTCATTGGAAATCCTGCACAATTACGTGGGGAATTTTTAGGCAGAAGTGGAGACTACTATGTATTTTTGTTTTCTTTGTTGTCTTATACAAGAGGTCTCAGTTTTTTTCTCATCTCTTTTTATATTGCATTCAATTTCTAAATTCCGTCTCTAGTTGCCTTATTTTAAATGCCTTTGAAACTAAGTGTATTAAGGACATATTTAATTCAACGTATCTATGGATAAACAACTGAACACCAAATTAAATCCCTTGGTCTAGGAACTACAGCTAGTGCCTGTGCTGTGTGGAGGTTGGTCTTGCCCAGACATCACCTGTCCTCTGAGAACCTACACCCGTGGTTTTGGGAAAGCCAGGGCTTCTCCGCGGTCAAAGAGAATCAGGGAGAGGCGTGTGTCGAGTTTTGGTTGTGTCATGACTTGACTGAACAGTGATACTGTTGAAATCCCTTCCAAACACACAGTGATCACACTTGACCAAACAGCCCCTCGGTTTCTGGACCGCACCCTGGCTGTGACTTCCACCAACGACAAATGCTCACAGTGCACCCAGGATGTTATTACTTGATCTTAAAAGAAATAAAACCCTTCCTGTCTTCAAGTAATTCTATCCCCTTCATAAAATCTTGGAACTTTGCCTGTATTATTTTTTCACACAATCCATTCTTGAAAATAACTTCTGAACTTCCTGTAAGATTTTATTCACCCAGTGATATTTTGGTTGCCACATTTATATGAGGCCTTATCCTTTCAAAACTTGTAAATTATATTCTCAAGGAAAATGTTCAGCTCAGTGGTCAAACTACATTGATCATGAAGGTGGGCAGAGAGTAACATCTTAGCACCTGGGAATTTTTTTATTTCTACCTGTATTCTGTGGTTACTTTGAAGCTTAATTCCCTGATACTAAGTTCCTGATGTAGTAAATCTCTCTGATGAAAGAGTCAGGTTCTTGTGAAAAGTTAACATCCGAGTTGAGCCTCATTAATATTCTGATTTATGTCACCACTGACTTGTGAAGGATAACCTAGGTCAACAAGAACTATCTCTGACCCTCTCCTTTTAAAAACAACTGCCAAGTGCTGGAGAGATGGTTTAGCAGTTCAGGCGCTTGCCTGCGAAGCCTAAGGACTCATGTTCTACTCTCCAGGTCCCATGTAAGCCAGATGCACAACACGGCAAGGTGCACAAAGGGAAGCGCACGTCTGGAGCTCAGCAGCACGGCTGAAGGCCCTGGGGTGCCAGTGCCTGCCCCCCCTTACTCTCTCACTCTTGTATTAAAGAAAAAGGCAGTCTGTTGGGCTTGCCTCAAAAAGAAATAACTAAATAAAATAAAAACAAATGGTATGAAGTATTAAGCCACTACAAAATGATTTTTGACGGGTGCAGAATTCTAGGATGTTATTTTTGTAGGAAATGATTTACCTGTCAGCACTGAAAGCACAGAGGCTTATGGTCTTGTTTTCTAAAAAGAATTTCTGATTTGAAATTTTCCATTGTTCCAAGCTGAGTTTGTGTATATATTAATTAACATAATTAATATATAATATAGTACATAACATAATATATAATACAATTAACCTTAATTAATTAGTTAATTAACATACAAATACAAGCTAAGGAGGGCTAAGAAATCAGAAAAGGCCCATGTTATTCATCAACATATCATCGGAGAAGCATATCACGTTGCAAACCATTTCAGGGTTCCTCTTACCCAACACTCCTATTTAGTCTGCTAAGAGACTCGGGACCACAGAGGTTGAATAAGGACCTGTTAGTTGCCTTATTGCTGACAAAGCCGGCAATGAGGGTACCGTGCTCATGAAGCAGATACATCAGAAGGCGACAGCACCCCTGTCTCTTGGCAGTTCTCTAGTCACTGAGGGCCCTTTTCGGAGGGAGGTGTTAGCGTGGGTGGTTTGGAAAAGCACCTGGGCGACGTGGGCATAGGGGACTAGTCACGCCACGGGAGGGGAGCGCGCCGGAGGTGCACGGAGTGCGAGCAGACAGGAGGGAGTGCTGTGTGATGGGCCTACGGAGAGAACCAAAGCCTTTAATTCCACGTATCACCATCCACGCTGCCAAGCCCACTCATCTCAAGGCTTGCAGGGTTTGGGTTCAATTATTCTGACAATGTTAAATTGCTCTTTGCTTAAGTTGGCAGATATGGAGACAGCAAATTCAGACATGACTGGAAGGAAAAAAAATCACTTGCATTTTCACAATTCCTGTTGAAACAATTTCTGAGACACCATTGACACAAATCTCTGAGCCTTCAATACAAACATTAGTCTCTGGCTTGTATACAAGAGTGTTTAGGGGAATGCAGCCTTATTTATAATTTCTTAGTTTGGGGAAGGGATCTTAATCCTTTGCAATTTAGATAAGCACTACAAGAAAAAATAAAAACAAACATTTTTCACCAAATAAATATTTACAATACCTTGTTTCTTTCTGCTGGAGTAAAATTGGAAATTTGTTCCTTTAGTGAGAGTCTGTGGCCGAAGAGTTAGGCAACTTTTAACTGAAGAAACTTAAAAAAATATATATGTGTGCGTGTATGCAGCCCCTCCCTGTTCTGAGCCCCGCCCTCCACTGGCTTTCACAGCCAGGATGCTTTTCCTTTCCCGCTTCGCTTGGCCAGAAGTTCAAATAGAACAGAGAAGCAGACAGCTGAGCTCCCGGCTGAACTGCCTAATTAATTAGGCACATTTTCCGCATAAGCCGGCATGTGGAGACGTGAATTCTGACACACTGTAACGCACACTTTTCAAACTTAATCCCTTGTCTGTTGTCCAATTGACAACAGTTAGTGTAGCTGCTTTTGGTAGGCTTTAAGAAAAAAAAAAAAAAGCTTCAAGAGGAACAATACATGAAATGAAAGGGAAATACTTTCACTTCGTCATTTACAGTCGCCCCAGTAAAGTTGTTCTTAATTCCAGGATGGTCTGGGCTAGAGCAAGACACTACCACAAAAAAACCAAAAAAGTGGGGAAAAAATGAAAAAAAAAAAAAAAGAGTTTCATGTGTGAGGCACACGGGGATGTCTCTGGTCTGGTTTGCAGCACTGGTCACAAAGCCAGAGTGTGCCCTGAGCCTGTGGGACGTCGAGTCCCCTCACAGGGATGTGCTTGCATCACGGTCTGAGGCACAGGTGCCACGTGGAGCACTGGTCACCATCTTCTAGTTCCCTTATCATCCCTACTAAGAGTCCCACTCCTCCTTATTGACTGCAAGGGCAAAACAATTTTCTCATCCCTAAGAACGTGGCAGCATGGTAGGAGGAGTACAGAGAGGTATTTGAATACCAGGAAGGTTCCAGAAAGGACTGCTTACAATGCGGCTGCTGGTGTTGCCCTTCTCTTTCCCCAGGCGCATGTGCATCTTGGAGTTAAATATTGGCAAGCTGGCGTGGAGCCCACCGTGGGGTGTTGGTCTGGATTTCACAAGTCAGTGACACTCGGGTAGGAAATTCCACGACACCTCCTTGGCCTAAACAGAGTTGATATTATTAGCTCCGGATGTCCCCAGCACCATCCTTCCTGAGAGTGTCATGTGCAGGCTCCGGAAAGAAGGACCACTAGCTTTGACTGATAGCAAACAATTCAGCAGAATGACTTGGGTTATACCACTTTCAACAATAACACTGACTCTAGTTACTTCTGTCACATTAAACACGCCTTCTTCTAGAAGATTCTATAATCAACCAACTTGTTTTATTTTCTCTAAAGTCAGGAGATTAAACTATACTCACACATGCTAGGAAAATGCTCTACATTCTGCTCTACAAATGCTCAACAGACTAGATAATGGGCGTCTTAGTCCATCGGATTGCTACACGTGGACACCGCAAATTGGTGGCTTAACAATTCTCTATGTCCCCTTCCCATTTACTTCTTGATTAAACTACCTCTTGACAGATGCACTGCCTATACCAGTACAGCCATGTTCGTACATTATTTTGTTATTCATTAGGGGCAAGAAAGCAGAAAGAAAATGAGGAGCTGGGTGTGGGGGTGCAGGTCTACCATGATAACTACTCAGGTGGCTGAGGCAGGTGGACCCCAAGTTCAAAGCCAGCCTGGGAAAATCAATGAGACCCTGTCTCAAAAATAAATAAATACATATATGATAAACAAAGAAATAAATAAGCTGGGGAAGAATCTCATTTGTAGAGCATTTTCCTAGCATGTGTGAGACACTAGGTTCCATCCACAGTACAGAGAAAGAGAGAAGAAAGAAGAGATGAGGTAATCATTCATACATTGGCAATACAGTATCATTAGTGTAACTTTGTGTGCTGGAATTGCTGTGTATAGTCTGCCCATCTGTACATACAACATTATGAAGATATATTACTAGTGAGGATAAAATGATATGACAAGGTCGTGAAAAATAGGAATACGAAAGAGGAGACAAGAGATTATCTTCCATTCTTTTTTGTGATAGACATGCTTGGACAGTGTGAATGTATGAGGTTTTTCAAAAATTTTGGAAACACAGAAATTACCCACAGGTATATCAAAATTATTTCTCTAGATAATGCAGAAGAAGGAAGCAGAACGGAGCAGGGGCAACAGAGTAGATAATGGGCGTCTTAGTCCATCGGATTGCTACACATGGACACCGCAAATTGGTGGCTTAAGCAATAAGCCTTTGTTCTCAGTAGCTGTGGGTGACAGAAGTCTCTGAATCCAGCACAGCTCGTCCAGTCTGGGGAGGGCTTCCTTCTGTCCCGCAGTGCCGGCCTTCTTGTACCTCCGCGTGCTCACAGAGGGAAAGCTCAGCTCCTCTGATCTCTCCGTAAGGGAACTACGGTACTCCTGGAGGCTCTGCTTTCGGCCCAGCTGCAACCTTAATTTGCTCCCAGAGGCCCTGTCCAATTCAGGAGCTCTGACCTGGATGATTCTGAGCTGCTCTTCCCTGGCAGCTATAAGAAACAACTCCAGTGCACATTTTAAGTCACCTCATCCCGCCCACCCTCAAAACTGGATCTTTGTGCAATACAGATGGTTATGCCCTTGGCTTCCCCCCATCTTGTCATTTTTATTTTTTCCGACTACCACAGTAAGCTGTGTTGTTCAATTTCTGGGATTCAGGCTGTATAGTTTAGACATGGAATACCTTCCAAATATCCATGTGTTAAAACCTTGGTCCTCTAATGGAAGGTACTGGAAATTTTTCAGAGAATGGGCCTCATGGGACATTTCAGATCATTGGGCATATGCCCCAATGGGATTATGGGATACTGGTCTCCTTTCCATATCCTGCCCAGGAGCTGAGCAGTATTATTTCCCTATGCATTTCCTGCCAAGTTGCCCTGCCTCACGATAGGCCCCAAATCAACAGAGCCAACCCACCATGGACTGAAAGATCCCCCAAGCAGCCAGCCCAAACAAATCCCCCCTTTCTAATTTCACTCTCGTGGGTATTTCATTACAGCAATGGGAAGATGACTAAAAGATAAGGCGTAATAGACACTATGTTTTGTATACCTGAAGGAATGACGAATAAATAGTTGTGTGTAAACATGTTTTTTTGTTTATTTATTTTTTATTTATTTGAGAGTGACAGAGAGAGAGAGAGAGGCAGATAGAGAGAGAGAGAGAATGGGCGCACCAAGGCCTCCAGCCACTGCAAACGAACTCCAGACGTGTGCACCCCCTTGTGCATCTGGCTTACATGGGTCCTGGGGAATTGAGCCTCGAACTGGGGTCCTTAGGCTTCACAGGCAAGCACTTAACCGCTAAGCCATCTCTCCAGCCCTAAACATGTTTTTTATGGATTTGCCTTTATGCAGTTGTTGCTGGTGCATACTGACGCACAAGGCTAGAGGTACAACGTATGCTCGCCAGTGGCTTGATGCTTTCTTCAAAGTATGAAGTATGGAAAAGCATGGAAGGGTGCCTGCACATTCTTCAATATAAGACCAATTGAATACATTTCTTTTATTAAACTTTTATTTTTATTTATTTGAAAGAGACAGAGAGGGAGAGAGAAAAATATAGGCATGCCAGGGTCTTTAGCCACTGAAAATGAACTCAGACATATGCATCACCTTGTGCATCTGGCTTACGTGGGTCCTGGGGATTGAACCTGGTTCCTTTGGCTTAGCAGGCAGGCACCTTAACTGCTAAGCCATCTCTCCAACCCATGAAGGCATTTCTTTAGAGATCAAATTAATTCATTGCCTGCTTCTGCAATGTTACATTAAGTAGACAGTGAACAATAATTTATAAAACTCACCATTATATAAAATAATAAATAACACAGTAAAAACTAACGCTATAAAATATGAGTAGGTAAAACCTAACCAGGCATCAACACGTTGTAGGAGAACAACTTGATTGATAAACATGCGTTAGGGATGGTTGACACTCACCTAGCTATTTCTGAGTTTATACTTGGAGTGTAGCAGGAGTTGTTCAGAATGACAGAAATATGTGGGCAAAGTCTGTAAAGTGTTGCCCCTTGTGATAACAATTCTGAAGTATATAGCTCATACTAAAAAAAAAAAAAAAAAAAAAAAAAAAATACCATGGATAAATAGAATCTTTCCATTTCAGGGTGAGGAAAATCGACCAAAAAATAGAATGACTTTGGTTGTCTTGTGCATGATCAAGAAGAGGAAAGGGTGATCCGCCACGAACTGTGGGCCTCCGTGGCCAGTTCTCCCTGTCATGACGGCCCCAGTGCCGCCAGCTGCTACCGTGCCCTCCTCGTTAACATCCACCGTGGCTTGGTGGAACACCTCAGATAGAAACAGGTCGTTTCCATCTGACATTCCTAAGAAGTTGGCCTTGCCCCTGTGGAAGGCATCCTCCATGCCCAGGGTTCGCAGAATGGGTTTGAGTTCATAGCGCTCCTCTAACTTGAACTGGGGGAGGTAGACCTCCACGTCATCTTCAGCCACAGTGTCTTTGCTGATCCACTTGTTCAATTTGTCATAATTTATTTCATTCTCCAGCTACCAAATCAAACCAAACCAGAAAAGGTGAATTGGCGAAAGGAAGAAAAACAAGTCTATGTTTAAAAAAAAAAAAAATCAGTGATTTTACTATGTTTTAGGTGATATAAAAATTGAATGGTTGCTGGGGAGATGACTCTACAGTTAAAGGTACTTGCTTCCAAAACCTGCTGGTGTAGGTTTGATTCCCCATTACCCATGTAACCAGATGCACTGGACTTTGCAGTCACTGGCAGAAGGCCCTAGCATAGCTATTCTCTCTCTCTCTCTCTCTCTCTCTCTCTCTCTCTCTCTCTCTCACTCTCTCTCTCTCTCTCTCTCTGTCTATCCATCTATCCATCCATCTATCTACCTACCCATTTATCTACAATCTATATATCTATCTGTCCTCTCAAATAATGTTTTTTTTTCTTTTTATTTTAGAGAGACAGAGAGAACTGGCACACCAGGGCCTCAGCCACTGCCATCAAACTCCAGACATTTGCACCATCTAGTGGGCACATGAAACCTTGTGCTCGCCTCACCTATATGCATCTGGCTTACGAGGGATCTGGACAGTTGAACATGGGTCCTTAGGCTTCGCAGGCATTTTTCAGAAGCATGAATGGATTGTTCAAATTTTGCAAGGTATCATGCACAGCATGTTAAAGTCTTTGAAAATTCTGTGACATGCCACATGTACTATCAACTAATTCACACATTTCTGTGAGAAATGACCATTTCCTGAAGTGTAGATATTCATCTTAAGAAAAATAAGTTTAGGGCAGAAGAGATGGATTAGTAGTTAAGAGGTTTGCCTGCAAAGCCTGAGAACCCTGGTTCAATTACCCAGTGCCCACATAAAGCCAGATACGCAAAGTGGCACATGCATCTGGAGTTTCCTTGCAGTGGCTAGAGGTCCTGTTGCACTCATTCTCTCTACCCTTCTTCTTCTTCTTCTTCTTCTTCTTCTTCTCTCTCTCTCTCTCTCTCTGTTTGCTTGAAAATAAATAAATAAAATATTTTTTAAAAGCAATTTAGGTTGAGCTACAGGCATTAAAAAGAGTTGAAGTTGCCATGCTTACCAGCTGTAGGCCGGTGGACCCCTCTGCCATTTCATCGGGAAGCAGCAGGAACATGCTGATGTCTCCAGCATACGGGAGTTCCAGGATCTGAGCCTTTACGTCCTCTATATGCCCGATGTTCAGCTTTTCATGCAAGTACATCATCTGGACAGGGATGCTCTGAGTCTTCAATTATTGAAAAGTAAAATGAGAAAGTCAGTTCTCACATGTTAAGGCATTTACTAGACATAAAAGAGAATTGTTTCCTGTTTTGTGCTGAATAAATATGTCTTTCATTATTTTTATTTATTTTTCTTTGAAGTGTGTTTGTTAGGAACTACAAACTAGTTGCATATCCTTACAGTGGGCACTTCTTATGTACTGGCTTTTTCACGTTTCCATGCACTGTTTAGTAAGACAGCAATCATAAAACATCCATGTGGTGCTTATCATGGGTCAGGAATTTTGGGAAATCCTGTTGCCTGTCCACAACAACCTGTTCAGTTAGATATTCTCACTTTAAAGATCAAACACAGAAAGCCAGGCGTAGTGGCACACGCCTTTAATCCCAGCACTCGGGAGACAGAGGTAGAAGGATCGCTGTGAGTTCGAGGCCAGCCTGAGACTACATAGTGAATTCCAGGTCAGCCTGAGCTAGAGAGAGAAACCCTATCTCAAACCTCCCCCAAAAAAGATAAAATATGGAATACATAGAAGATATACAGCCATTGAGTCCAGGCAGGTGGAATTTTAAAGCCATGATTTTCTGTCCTACTCATTTTGACTCATAGGAAATTATTGAATGATGTTCAATAGCTCAAAAGAATCAATTGCAGCATGCATGAATTAAACCTAGTAAGAATGTAGGAAACTCAATGGATGGTCTCTAAGCTTCCTGTCTTTGTCTTATGGTCCTAAACCTGATGTTAGCAACATGCATCTCATCTCATACCGAGTCCACATGGAAAGGATAAAGCCCGGCCAGTGTCTTCTGAAATGGAGTTTTCCACTTTCCTTTGAAGTAGACAGCGTTCACGAGCACCATCCTGGTTTCCCCATCTATAGAACCTTTAGGTAACAGGCTTGGTATTTTGCCTACAAGAAACAGAATGTATACTTAGGGATTGTGATGAAGAGCTCTCATGTTGTGATTCTTGAACCTTTCAACTAGACATCAAGCCTGTGTCTACATTTGTCCAAATATGGAAAGATGATGACTTTCAAGCCCAAATATTTTTTCCAGCACTTCAAAGATAAACTAGAATACAATTTTTAGGAGGTTTGTCAAAGCCAAAAGGAACAAAATAAATACTGTGTTTGGAATCACTGTGATATTAGCACCACACTCTAATCAACTGAGCTGATGAGCCAGGTTATTGTCATTTAGAAAGGAGACTTTCACTTCCTTCCATATTAATTGCTCAAAGTCTTTTAGTAATGTGACAGTTATTCAATTCAGAGGGAAGTGAAAGGAAATTAGTTGGATAAGTTTTAAAAGAATGGTGATTACATTCAAGGATGGCTTAAAAAGACACCTCAGAGTCTTTTGATGTGGATGGAAGAAAGTATTTCATTTGTTTTTACCCTCGGTTTGAGTCTTGACCCAGGAATTAATCTTTTGTCTGGCTTCCTCTGCACATTGAAGAAAATCCATTGCATCAGGTTCTGTAGAGTAATATTTCTTGCAGAGTTGCATGTATTCCTTAGAGCAAGAAAATGACAAATATTACATATACTGAATAAGGCATGGTATGACTGTAAATTACAAGTTCTGATCAAGACTGAGAGACATGGGTCCTGAGTTGGGTGGAAGTTGTCTGGGGTCGGTTGGGTGCAGAATGAGGAAATGGTCCCTAGTACAGATTGTAAATTCTCTGTTGACACCCAGCCACACACTTCAGCCCCAACTCTCTGCCACTTTTCATTCTGGTATTATAGGCACTGAGTAAGAGGAAATAGGTCCAACTTGATGGACAGAAGCTGTGGGAAGCATTTAGTTGCAGTTGCTGTCCTAGTTTATTATTCTGCTAGTGGGGCATTTTCATCATGAGGGGGAGAATTAACAGAGCCAGCACGGGGATGGTGGCTGCATAAGGGCAGCCTTAAGGAGCCTGCTTGGAATCCTCACTGGGCTGGAGAGAATGGGTGGAGAGAATGAATTGGTATTGACCTCACTGCTGGTTTGGCATCCAGCCATTCCAGATACAGGCTTTACTTACTTCTTTGAATCTGGCAGACTTCTCTCCAAATAGCTTATTGGCACTTGCCAATACATAACCGCCAGCCGGTGTGTTGATTACAGAGCTCAGAGACTGGAAGGCTGAGTGGACTTTATCTCTCGCTTGTACCTTAAACAGAAAGACGGGGTCCTGTTTTACAACACAGGGTTACCAGCCAAGCACTCCTTAAGCAGCAATAAGTGTTTCTCAGCACAAGAATGAAGTGCTACACCCGTGCGTGTTCTCTCCTTGCCCTTCAGAGGCTCTGAGGAAGGGATGTGATAAGAACGTGGCACAAAAAGCTGAGTGTGGCGGTTCATGCCTGTGATCCAGCAAATATATGACAGAGGTTTTCTCTATCTCCCCTAGACCACAGCATGCCAAGTGACAAGTGGATAGACCCTCAGCGTGTCCAGGATGGAAGCAGAAAGAGACGTGTACCCATATCTGGAAGCTGGTTACCGGTAGCAGCACTTCCATACCTGGTTCCTGGAATATAACTGGAGGACTAATTTTTAAAGGAATGAAGCAGAGAGAGAAGACATAACTATATGTAATATATAACAGAGAGACGTTAGATTGATAGATGACTGATAGGTGGTCGATGAAAGATAGTAGATAAACAGATGACCAGTACATAAACACATGATAGGCACGTGGATGATAAACAATGAACGGATGGGCATGGGGTGTTCAACAGATCTGTGAGGAATAGAAGAGAGATAACATATAGTAGAAAAGTAGATGATAACTATGTAGATCACTGATGGACAGAGAGCTGTAGATATCATGCAGTCATTGGATCTGGCCTTCACTATCCCTTAATTGTCTGTCATTCCCACTCTCTGCTTCTGGAGTTTTCCTCTATCCTTATGTGTCAATGCTAGCGGACTCAACCACAGCAGAGTTTTAAAATGCAGCTGGGGGTCTCAACCATAACAGCAGGTGTCTCACAGCAGAGGGATATGATACTATTGAGATATAATCTCAACCTAGAGGTCATCAAGTCTGGGTTCTGCCTGGCTCTGCCCCATGCTAATCGGGTGACCATAAGATATTTACTGCATGTCTCCTACTTTTACTATTTCTATGAATGATGGGAGTTTTCACTAGATTTCTTCTTAGATTAACACCATAACCTGGAAACACGAAGATTCTAGAAACAGAAAGGAAGAGAAATATGAAAAAATGAACCAAAGCTAAATACCTGCAACATGGCATCAGGGTAAGTTTCCTTCTGTATCTGCTGTGTGAATTCACAGCCAGTGACATTCTCTGGTGTCCTTGGGGTGAGGTCATAGCCACCAACTTTGTTAAACTGAAGCACCTGCAAGCAGAACCAGGACAACAGGGACACAGTCCTGGTGAATGACTTCACTCAAAAGGAATTTCCACAGGGCCTGGAGAGATTGCTTAGTGCTTAAGGTGCTTGCCTGCAAAGCCAAAGGACCCAGGTTCAATTCCTCAGTACCCACATAAGCCCAGACATCCAATGTGGCGCATGCATCCAGAGTTTATTTAGAGTGGCTGGAGGCCCCCTCTCTTTGTCTGCCTCTCTCTCAAATAACTAAAAAATTAAAATATTTTAACAAAAAAATGGCCACAAAAAATAAATTAAAATGTGGTGGTAGGGCTCTCAGGAGATGGTTCTGTGTCTAAGGCTCTTCCCTGCAAAGCCTAATGACCTGAATTTGATTCTTCAGTACCCAAAAAAGGCTAGATGCACAGGGACACATGCATCTGAAGTTTGTCTGCAGATGCTGGAGGCTCTGGTACACCCATTCTCTCTCTCTCTCTCTCTCTGTCTGCTTGTAAATAAATAAATATTAAAATATATATCTCCTCTTCTCAAAAAATGACCGTACTATGTGGTTCTATGCATGTTTCTTAGTATGTGCTTGTGGAAAACTGGCATCAGTCAATCTAAATACCTTTCCTGGGAGTCCTTAATGCATTTTATACTAACTCGTACACTGGCAATTTTGGAAAACTATTTGTTATCATGATATTTATAACCAATTATCAATATTAGCACTCAGGCTAAAATTATCTTTCAAAAGATAATGCCAGGACTTTAAAGAAAATTGTAACAACTAATTCTGACCTGTTACTTACTCTCCTTTTCCCATGGTCTTCTGTATCAAATTCACTTGAAGTGGCCAAATACTACAAACCAAAGTTGACTTTAGCATAAAAACAAGTCATCCAAAATAATAATAATAATAATAATAATAAAATAATAATAATAATAATAATAATAATAAAAGGCACTCAGGAGGCAGAGGTAGGAGGGTTGCCATGAGTTCAAGGCCACCCTGAGAATACATAGTAAATTCCAGATCAGCCTGAGCTAGAGTCAGACTCTACCTCGAAGAAACAAAAATAAAAAATAAAATGAAAAACAAGTCATTCAGTAGTAAGTAGGATAATCCAAGATATGTACACATGTTATGTTCACACATCAGAAGAACATAGAGTCCATGTGGGAGACGAATTGCAAGGGTCTGATGACTGTATGAATCCCTTTCATTGTAAGTGGGAAGTTACAGACAACCAGGGAAAACCTGTGGATCAAAATCAGCTTCTCTGAAGCTGCATCAGACTTCCTTCCCTCAACCCTGCCACCAGGCCAGTTTGGTCAGCCAGACTTACCACCCACGGACCCCCACCTCCAGCATCCTCAGGAACCTCTGGCCCTGCAACACTTCCTTGTGACGACAGTGGTGAGGAGGAATGGGACTTGTTCAGTGAGCTGTTTGGGGAGGCGGCTCTGCCCAGCCAATGCGTGAAGTTTTGGGTGGGAGAGGCAGGTGTTAGCATGTCAGGAGACTCAGAATGCCCCTAAGTCATATGTCATAGGACTTGCTATACTGTCTGCAAAGCACTTCACTTTGTCCCATGTCTGGGAGGAAATTATCCTGTAATAGCACCTCTGGTTTTCCTCCCTTTCATCGGGGTTCTTCTGGCTAGAGTAAGGAAATAATGTAACCCTGGCCCAGGCTGAGGTCCAAAGACACGCCATGACCGTGATAGGTTCACCCAGAACCTCACCCTAAACGCAGAGTGTCAAAACGTCCCTTGCCTCCACACTGATCTCACATATACCTATGCTCTGTAGAGGTTACTGCGTTCTAGTCTCAATACTTTCTTCTATTTTAACTCTACTGCTTCTCCCAGCTGCACCAATTCCAAAATGTGTGGCCTAATTTCCTGATAAACAAGTGAGTCTGATAATCATAGCAGCTACCTCACAGGACTTTGTATTATGTAAGTTCCTGAAAGGGTTTAGAAAGGTTCTTGGCTATGGCACCAGCAAGGATTAGTGATTACAACACTGACTGCTCCTAGACACTTTCCATCATCTGTAATGTGCACAGTTGTCTTGCAAGGTGCAGCATCCTTCCCATTTTACAGATCAGAAAGCTGAGACTCAGAGGATTCCAATGACCTCATACATTTGAGAGCAATGAGAGCATTTACCATATAAAGGTCTTCTGTTTTAATCCAGGAAGAAAGTGCAAAGCCATGACTCAAACAGAGTCAGATCTTGTCTAAAGCCCAGGATTCTCCCCTAATCCTTGCAACTTCTCTTTGTTTGTACTGAGGCACCAATCATATCATGTTAGCTTTGAATTTTAAAACCTATTCATGCAAAACGTTGTAAGATTATATTAAATTCTTGAGTGGCCCCAAGTTCTAAAAGTATTTTCTTGAGATACAAATTTTTCCCCTATCTACAGTGACCAATCAGTTTATTTTTTCTAGGATCAAACTTGAGTTTTTAACAACCTAGGATGCCTCATTTGGCATTTACCCTCAAAATGTGTTATGTCTAGCTATTTCCATTGAAGTTTAAACCCTGGTACTTTCTAACGTTATGGATGTGGTTTGCAATGTTTTGTTCAGAGGAATGAAAATAAAAGGGAAGGGGTGTTACCAAATGTTTCTGCTATCAGAGTTGAGCAACTGAGTTTTTGCTGTAAGTCTTGATGTTCAAACAGTCACCAGAACAGAGCGTGATCCATCCGTCTCTTGACCTGTTACAGTGAGATTGGCCAATGCTCTCCCTGTAAACCTCGCACTTTGTTGGAGGCCCACCTTAAATGGGTCAGCATGTTCCTGAGAAGGATGTGTTTAGGTTCAGGTGCAATTACCATGGGAAAGCAGATGCCAGCCTACTGCACTGTGGCATAGCTCACAGCACAGGACACACTTGCCCTCAGAAACTCGTTCTTAATGTGTGTGTGTGTGTGTGTGTGTACGTGTGTGTGTGTGTACACACATATGTGGAGGCAATGGGATTTCAAGCAGATGATGCACCCACCCGGGTCATTGACCTGAGAAGCAACAGCGTCGCAACAATGTTAAATGTGCCAAATTAGCCCCTTGGGAATAGTGGGACATGCTTCTGCCACCCGGGTAAAGGGGTTGCTGTGCCTGAATCAGTGTCTGCTAAGGCCAGCAGACAGAAACACGGAAACACCTCTCAATACTGCCCCACACCCCGAGCACCTTGTTTTTGAAGATTAGCTAGCCATCATGTCTATCTCCACTGTGTATCCCTCCTCATCGGTAGGATAATAGGGCCAAATTCTCTGAAGCATGTCACTGAGGGGAGTGACCACACTCCCAGTGATTTCTGTTTTCCTATTGGTGACACTGGCTTGAAGCCATCAGGAGGAATTCTCTTCAGGAAAGGGGTAACAAGTACACCATAGAGGCTGCATAGTGGAAGGAGCCAGAGCTAGCAGCTGGGGAGCCATGAGAGGACAAGAAATGGGTGCTCCACTCACTGGGCCCGTGTTTTCATCTCGAGAATGATATGTGGCTTAAAGTGACGTCATGTGCACAACACACTCGCTTAGAAGAGCATGAGCATTATGTCGTTAAAATGAATGGAGCGCGAGTCACTACTTTGAGCCCTGCAGACTAATAGACCCTCATATTCCTTCTGCTCCCTATAGCTGAACAGTCTCCTGGGTGAGTTGCTTGGTGTAGCTAAGTGGACAGAACCCACGCTGTAAGGACTGGTTCTGTATTAGCATGCCGTGATGTCTGCCTCACTGGGGAGGAACAGAAGACAAGAGTGTTTATGCAATCCAGTCAGGAACCACTGGGGGCTTAAAGTGAAGTTTATTGCAAACTTACCCGGGCCATCTGGTCTTCAGTGTCACCCCTGGAGCCCAGGTACACCATGGCCATGCTGGAGGAGATGCTCCAGGGCGAGAAGAAGAGGCTCTGGGTGGGGCTTGTTTTAACCAGATGCTTGAAGAAATTGAGGGCAAAGATGGTGTTTGCCACGTAAAGGTCTTCCATTGCTCCAATCTAGGTGAAAAGGAGAAGACATCTTGGGAAGAGGGCACAGCATCGTGGGTAAGGCAAGCGAAGCGGCATCCTCTAGCTGTGGCTAGCGTAGGGTTTTCCCCTCTCTGCTCTTCCTCCATGAAATGAAAGGATGGAGGGCGGGGTCAACTTTAGGAATGCGCACGCCATGCAGCCAGAAGGAGCCCACACTTGGTACGACATTCTCCTATCACTATTGTGAATCACTTGATAATTTTAAACAAGATGCCATGTATTTAGATGTATCACCGGAGTCTGTAAGTTAGGTAGTCATTCCTGGGAAACAATGAACAGTCTTATGATGAGTAGTGACACTTTATAACAGCCATAAAAGAGTCATAGTAACAACATGCACGGAGTTTGTATGCCTTACATCCATTTAATTTAATTTTAACAATAAGGTCTACCGCTTTATTTGTACTAATGACTTAATCCTCACTGAAACCCTATGAGTACATATGTTTGCAAAGAAAGGCATTGCTACACAAAGGGTAAGAGGTGATGGTCACTCTGTAAGGGTAATCAAGGTAGGTGACTTCCAGGGTCATTCTCAACCTCCATGCTGTACTCATGTCCCCTGCACCCACACCTGCACCACACACAGGCAAAAGACACACATACAAAACAAGTGTCACGTGCACCCATGTTCTTGTTGGCTCCAGAGAGAGGAGGATCAAGTTTCTGTCAAGTTCTCTTGCTCTGGAAGTGCTCGGACTTGTTTGAGTGTTGGTACTTTCACCCAGTTCCTACCAACTCCACCTTACACACACCACCCATGCCACAGCCTGGATATGAAAGAACTGCCTATACTGAGTTTACTCCAGTAATCCCTTGTCTTTAACACACACACACACGTGAGAAGTCAGTACTTCACAAGAATTCAAAGATAATCCCAAGCACATGAAACATATGCATGCATTCATTACCACCCACCTAAGATAAATAAATAATTGACCGGCACACCCTCCATGACCTAAGGTCCTGTGTGTAACTGAATGGACACACCCAAAGGGTGATATATGGGAGGGAATATTGGGATATCACCCTCCTCCTAGTTTTATGTTTTTATTTCAACATAGTTTAAAATACTATGTCATTACCAAAATGTGTAAACATACCCAACAATAACAATACCAATACATATCAACACTCTGGAAATGCTCTGTGACAATAGCTTCCTAGGACTGAGGAGGAGCAGCGAGTCTATCACTGTCTCCTTGATTATATGCAGTCTTACCTATCTGAGATCCCTCACCAATATCACTCTCCTCCACTCTCTCTCATTCATGAGTGTCTGGTGTGAGCCCTCACCTGATGGACTCTCCTTTTTCAAGGAAATGAAAGGAAATTGCACCAGAATTTGCCACTGAAAATGTAATCCCATTGCATTTTATGAAGACAAAAATAATGAATTAAATTAAAATTGTTCCTGAAATTCTCTCCCTTCCCTTTGTTCCTCATCTGATTCACGTAGCGATCCTGATTGTCTCTGTCTCAGAGAGTACCTCCTGATGTTTTTTAGGAGTTCAGAGACTTGGGCAAGGTCCCGCCGCTCACGCATCAGTACAGGGATCGAAAATGTAGGCCTGCAGAGGAAACCCACCTTGTCCAATGTCCTCACTCACTGCCTCCTCTTTTGGTGCCTTCCTTCTCTACAATGTGTCAGAGCGAAGGGTTTATGGGTTAAGGAATAGAAAGAAGAAACAAAAAGCAGCAAGCCTGTAATATTCCTAGAGAGTTTATTAACTTTAACCAAAGATTTTTTTTCCTTCTCTATTCATCACCCATTCCAGATTAAGAAAGGTGTCTCAAAAGTTAACTTCCTCTTTCCAAGGATTTAAAATTCCTTATAATTACCTAGACTTCATGCCTGGGTTTTCTAAATAAATTATCCTAACACCTCCTGGAAACAAATTGAGATTTAAAACTATAAATAAAACAGTCGTCAGTTCCCATGTGAAAATGCAAATAAGTGATTAAAACCAAGAAAATAAATTTCATTGTCTTCTATTTATATTTTCTTGTAACAATCTGTAAAGTCAGTCTCAGGTCTCAGTGACATTATGAGATTTAAGTGTCAAGATAATCATGAAAAAGAGCTTTTAAAACTAAGTTAGGATTTAAGGTAATTTGATAGAACAATGAAATTGTCCCAGGTGCATTAACTTCTTGTAAATAATCATCTTGGCCTCAGGATTTAGCTTAGTGATACAGAGCTTGCCTAGCTTGTGTAAGGTCCTATGTTTAGTACCAAAAAAAGGAAAGAAAAAAAATACTGAATTCTCTTTTTAAGTGAGGTTGAAGTAAACTGCATTTAATGTAAAAATGATAGTTGATGTCTCTACATCATCTATATTACTATCACTTCTACTAAGTTTTTGCTTAATATAAATAATCACATGCCCCGTGATACCCAGGAATTCCTGTTATACTGACTAAAACATGGAGAGGCTGACAGTGCCGAACTGCCTAGACTGGATTCCCAGTGACTGATTTCACATGCAGTGTTCTCCACACAAATTTCTCTAATAATGGTCAAGCACGTCTGCATAGGCACATAGTGTTCTGTAACTCTTGGAAAACCATAAAAGCCCATGTGCTGGGAAGACAGCTTAATGGTTAAGGCACTTGCCTGCAAAGCCAAAGGACCCAGATTCACTTCCCTGGGACCCACATAAAGCCAGATGCACAAGGTGGCACATGTGTCTAGAGTCGTTTACAGAGACTAGAGGCCATGGCGTGCCCTCTTTCTATCTGCCTCTCTCTCTCCCTCCCTCCCTCTCTCTCTCTCTCTCTCTCTCTCTCTCAAATAAATAAAAAATGGTAAAAATCCTCTAAAAAACACAAAAGCCCACCTTTTATGTTTACACATGACTTTCCCCAAACAATGCACAATCGACATCATGGAGTGTTGTAAGTTTCACAGCCTCCCAGAATAGGCACACCTGCTGTGAATTTCTTAACAGTGTAGCAAGCTATACGATGTCATCCACTTTCAAATGTGATACTCCTAATGCTTAGCAGCGTCATTAAAATGAGTGAATGGAAATCATGGACGTCGTGTGCTGGGCTGGGCTCCCTCATGTCTCTGTGAGTTCCTGCAACACAGGTTGGCCAGTGTGCAGTGAAACTTGGCAGGGGGATGAATGGGAGGTGCCCCCAGGTGCTCAACCCGGGGCGGTCCCTCTCCTCAATGGCCCGAATCTCAAACTTGAGTGTGCTCTAGCATTTAGAACACTTTTTGGGTATATGACCACATAGTGAAACATTTTGAAATTAATTATAAAACTTAATGAAATAAAAACAATAGTCACAATGAAATATTCAACCACTTGTGTTTTTCACATATTGGAAGCATCTTAATTAATAGCTTTCACAATAAATAATTATCTGCTTATATGATATTGTCTATTGAGTCAACCATCAGTTAATTTAACTAATATTGCTTTCTAAAATTGACCCGTTTTTGAACTAAATTCAGTAAACATATTCTGATATTGGATTGATCCAACCCAAACTGCTGCTTAATTCCTGTAGCTTCTGACTGTTGCTTTTGGATAAAAACTGAATCCTCTTCTATTGTCCAATTCAGCATCAAAACAATAGCTTGTATAAAATGTGAATATGCTTGCCTGTCAATCACATTAAGTTGCATTGTGAATGGACATGCATTTCAGCTTCGTCACTGGCATACAGGAATTTTTGGCTTCTGAGATTCAAAATTAAGTCTTGTAAGTTTAAGTCAAATATTAAGCTGAAGCATTTTTAATTGAACAAACAACGAAAAGAGAAAACACTTGCATATATTGTACTCACCGCCTACACACTTCCTACAACAATAAATTGATAATGTCAATATGAAGGAAGAAGAAACAAACACCCTAGATCCCATCGAAATGGCCATGAAAATGCTGAATTACCTTGCTGCCGAGCTGCTGCCTGACAGGAGCGGCTCCTGGCTGTCACAGTTTAGACAAGGTAATGACTGGTTTTATAAAGCTCGGCCCCTCCCACACAGCTTCTTTTTTCCTTTTTTTAATTTGTATCCTTTGTATGATTCAACCTTTTACTCAGAAAGACATCATTACAAAAGAAAGGCTTGTTTATAAATAGGCACAGTTTAAGAAATTTGTTGAGAGTATGACATCACTCAGAAATTTAAGAATTTAGCAATATTCAGAGGAGCCTGTAAAAATCAGCTCAAATCTACCGCCCATCTTCCTTCTACCCCTGTAGTCAATGACAGCGTGAGTTCCCACAGTAATCCTTCCACCTCTGGACAGCCATCGCCTGGGGGGTTTTGGGACTGGATAAAATGTTCTTTCTTTTCCGTCTAAGCAGAACCCAGTGACTCTTCACATAAGTAAAGGAAGAAACACGACTTTTTCTCTCTTGAAAAATTATTTTGGACTCTGACATTTTCTCAAGCTACAATAACTGAACTAAGTCTGGGCTCCACTCTAATCAACTGTCACAGGACAGGCCCGACGAGCTTCTCGTGTGTCCTGATTCCATCATAGATTGTATCCTACCTTAAACAGTGACATCCACTGCTTTAAGTTGATTCTAGGCAAAGCACTCATGTTGACTGGAAATTGTGACTCCGAAATCACTAAAATTCTAAACACAGTAACAAGAATGTTGAGAACAAAAGTACTGAAATTATGTATAACTGGACGTAATCATGAATAGGAAATGTTCATATGGTTAGAACTCATTGGGAAGAGCTTGAGACACACCACCCAGACCGCTTCTTTTGCTGCATTCCTGTGTCTCAGAGGACAGACATGAGACAAGCCATGCTTCCTCCCTGCAGGTGTGGAGAGCGCCACAGCCTTGCCCGGAGAGCTGGGATGACCGTGGGAAGGGCCGGCCAGGCCGGGACTGGGTGTGAGGCATGCAGATGCTGCTCTGCCTGGCTGTGGCCTGTAGCCCCAGCGACTTCACCCTTTCCTCGCCTTGCTAATTGAGTTTCTGGTCCTATGGTTGTGGGGTGACAAACCCTCTTCGTCAGAGGGAGATCAATGCAGGAGGTGGGTTCTCCTGTATCTGTCTAGCAGTCAGACACCAAAGTTATTTCTTGTTTTTATTGCTTAGATATTTCATTTACTGAGAGAGAGAGAGAGAGAGAGAGAGAATGGGCACACCAGAGCCGGTTGCCACTGCAAATGCTCTGCAGACTCATGTGCCACTTTGTGCTTCTGTGTTTTCATAGGTCCTTGGGTATCAAACCAAGCCATCAGGTTTTACAAGCAAAGCACCTTTAACTGTTGAGCCATCTCTCCAGCCCCCAGTTATTTTTTTAGAGATAGACAGAGAGAGAGAGAGAGAGAATTGTCATGCCAGGGCCTCAGCCATTGCAATTGAACTCCAGATGCTTGTGCCACCTGGTGCACATGTGCGACCTTGAGCTTGTCTCACCTTTGTGTGTCTGGCTTACGTGGGATCTGGAGAGAGACACAACGTGGGTCCTTAGGATTCACAGGCAAGTGCCTTTACTGCTAAGACATCTTTACAGCCCCAAAGTTGTTTTGTTTTTTAAATTGATATAAGGCTTTAAGTTACATAAAATAAGTAATTGCAAGTTCGGTGCTGCTAACAATGATCTTTCAACTCCTTAATTAATCCATTAAACCAAAGGGATGTTTTAGACTGCTTTTAGAATCTCTGTCCTCCCTTGGTGCTCAGTTCTCCCCCCTCGTGGGTGATCAGTAGAGGTTATTGCTTTGTGAGCTCTCTCTCCTCTCTCTAGCCTAAGACTAGGGGTGACCTCTGGTGATACCTAATCAGATGTTTCTCCAACTGTTCTTCAACCACGTGTTGAGAGTTCAGCAATTTGTTGCAGACACTGAATTTCCCTAGAATTTTACCCTCCCTTTATTTCACTCACAGGCAGGTTAGGCTGTTTTCTACCACTCAAGCTATTCCTCTCAAAAGAGACGTCATCCTTCCCTCCGCTGGTCAAAAGCTTTGGAGCTGTTTCACTCTGTGAAGCCCATTCCACCTCCCATACCCCTCCTCAGCGAAGTCATACTTAGTAATGCAGCCCTAGGAATTGAGCTTATTGTAGAGTAATCAGGTATGTCTTAGCCATTTTCCCTAAGCTGGCATGTATCTCTAAGCAGGTAGTAGATTTGGCTGCCCCACAGCAGGAAAACAATGTCAAGCATCAAGCGGTTTCTTACGAAATCTTTTTTTTTTTTGGTGAATTGAGTAAGGTTCCAAATCTTTCTGGAGAGCCTGTGTTTGTGAGTAAGCAGAGGATTCTGAACGATTTAGAGTGATAAAGTTCAAACCCTCTTTTTGCCATTTACATCATCTTGCAAATATTTCTCACCTTTTGTAAGCTTTGATTTCCTAGTAATACCACATAGCTAATACTGGTGATTAACTAGATTTAAAAAAGCAACCCCATTCTGCAACGCATTTTCCTGATTTAGATTGGGAATCATTTAGACATTGCTTGGCCTCAAGGGGTGGATTTATAAAAGCAGTTGTGTGCAATGAGCCCTGGCAGAATTTTGTTGGAGAAGTTTTTTGTGGTTTTTTTTCTTATTTTTTAAATTTTGTTTTAGAGAAAGACAGAGAGAGAATTGGTGCTCCAGGGCCTCAGCCATAGTAATCAAACTCCAGACAATTGTACCACCTAGTGGTCGTGTGCAATCTTGCACTTGTCTCCCCTTTGTGCATTTGGCTTACATGGGATCTGGAGAGTCAAACATAGGTCCTTAGCTTCACAGGCCCCTTAACCACTAACCATCTCTCCAGCCCCACTGGGGAAGTTTTGGTGAAGGTTTTCTTGTTTCTGAGAAGATGAGAGGATGCAAAGAGAAGCTCCTTCCCCTCCACCATCCCCTCCCATGTCACTTTGAGAATGGTTGTGTAACAGTGTGATCTTAGAAAATTCTCCGACCATGATATATCTCAACCACGGAGCTGAGAAACGTATAATGACAAACTAGGACCCGAACATTAGAGGGTGCCTAAGCCGATGCCAGAACCCACTTACAACGTGAGTCCTTGTTCAGTACTGTCACTTCCGTCGGGTCCTTTGCCACTTTCAGCCAAAAGCATCCCTCAATGACACAGTACAGCAGTTAGACAAAACACACAAACCAGAAACAGCGTGCGGAAGGAAATGGTTTATTTCCTCTTACCGTTTCAGGGGAAAGCTTCATCAGTGTGGGAGGAGCTGACAGGCACAGACAGCTGGGTATCACATCTCTAAAACAGCGGGGAAAAAATAGAGAGTGAGCTCAGTGTGGCAAGCAAGGCTGGGCTGCAACCTCCCAAGGTCCCCCACCCCAAAATACATCCTCTGCAATAAGGCTTTACCTCCCAAAGACTCCACCAGCTGAGGATTAACTATGGGGCTTAATCACAACCACATGAGGGTCTGGGAGACATTTTGTACTCAAACCACCATGCATGGGGTTCCATGAAGAGTTAATAAGACAGTGTCTTTCCCAGTACTTAGTGTGTTACCCCTTCTTCTACAATAAGGTCTCTGTAGTGTGAGCCGTCACAACATAGTGACTGTTGGTCAGGATTGGGAGTGACCCTCTCATCTATATGAGAACAAAAGCTCAGTGTAAGAAGGAAAGCCTTGCACATGGCAAACAACTAGGAGAATGTAAAATCCACTATTGAAATAAGCCTAACTGACTGGTGCCAATGGTGTCCTAGGAAGCAAAGGAAAAGATCAACAATACATCTTAGGACCTTGAGGCTAAGGTTGGAGACGTGAAAATGAAAGGAAGACTAGAAAGTGGCAAGCACCAAAATTACAAAGATAGGAAAGAAAAATCCCTGGATTGCTGGAGCCTGGCTGGGATTGGAAGGCAGGAATTGAGAAGGTAAAGAGATCAGGTCATACAGGCGAGCCTTAAACACAAGACAGAACTGAGATCAACTGTAAACTCTGGAGGAGGGATGGGACTGTTAAAAAAAAAAATAGTCCTTAGGGAAATCTGTAAATCTGGGGGTGGAATGCAAAGGGCTACTCGGTTCATGGCAGACATTTACAAAATAAATATGATTAAATTTCTTAAAATCTGAAGCCATACAGGGCCGATTCCAGGGCAGATCATGCGTATGAATGCTGAGAATGGCCGAAGAGAACCTCTTATTATCATCTGAGAAAATGTCTACGAAGTGACCCAAAATGGAGAAAGGGTATAAAATTATACGTGAAATAGGGATTCTACCACGTAAATGAAATAAATGCATGCAGAAATGTGTCAAAATATAAACAACGGGTTGTGACTAGATATTTCCCACTTTTTATACTAGAAAACATTTAAACTTGTTCCTTAATACATGGACATGAATAATTTTACTTACTTTATTTTGTTTTTATTTGTGGGACTTTTTGTTGGTAGTAGATTTTGGTTTGCTATGGGGTTTTTTTTTTGTCACTTTTTATACTCTAAAAATATCCCTATGTGTTTATTGACATAAAGCTGTGGATTTTGTTTTTATTTTATTCCTATTTTTGATATTTTAAAAGTTTTTATTTATTTGAGACAGAGAAAGAAAGAGAGAGAGAGAAAGGGCATGCCATGAAGCATGGGCAACCTTGTGCATCTGGCTTATGTGGGACCTGGAGCGTTGAATATGGGTCCTTAGGCTTTGCAGGCAATCACCTTACCTGCTAAGCCATCTCTCCAGCCCCTACTTGCAGTGCTAATTTTTGGTGATATTTTTGGTTTGGTGTTGTCTCTTTTTCTGTGTGTGTCACTGGAGATTGAACATAGGACCTCTTGCTTGCTAAGCAAATGCTCTAACACCAAGATATATCCCCATCCCCATAGTCCCTATTTAAAAAATAATAACACTTTTATTTATTTATTTGCAAGGAGAAAGACAGGAGGAAGAAGAGAGAAAGAGAATGGATGTACCAGTGCCTCTCACCACTGCAAACAAACTCCAGACACATGCACGACTTTGTGCATTTGGTTTTATGTGGGTACTGAGGAATCAAACCACGGCCATCAGACTTTGCAAGCAAATGTCTCAACCGCTGAGCCATCTCTCCAGCCCACTTTTAAAATAAGGAGGTTATTTTAAAAAATGTTTTCTCTCTCCATAAGCATTACAAAACAAAGAAATAATATCCAAAAGTAGAAATAAATTTTCAGTCAAGTTCTGGCATGTTAATTTGAAGGCATGCATACACTGTCTTACTGGTCCGACAGTGATTGGATACACTGTTCACTGCCCATCTGCCCTGCTAGATGTTAATGACCTTGAGGTCCTCACCTTTCATGACTTTCTCTAACAGGTAAGACATGGGCTTCATTCCTACTAGGTGTTCACTAAGTGTTTGCTCAGTGCTGAGTCAGGCCAGGTAAGCTGTGATGCACTTACGTTCTCTCGCTTTGAATGAGCAACCGCTAACGTGCCCGTCATTTCCTATCTTATTTTATTTCCTGATAAGGGGGAGAATATACAGACTAGGGAAATTGATCATTTCTACAGTGGCAGAAAGAACGTCAATATTGTCCAAAAATTGCCAGTTAAAATGCAAGTACACCTGATTCCACTCAGCAATTTTCTTTTACTGATGACTTTTGGTTAGATATGTTGATAATTTAAAATGATGATTATTATCTTCCACAGTATTTACACTGCCAGGTTTATATTCTCTTGAGGTTTAAGTAGCTATTGCTGTGAGCAAGAGTATGCAAAAGCAGTTGCCTTGATTGTGTGAATTTGGGGTGACTTCGGTTAAAACGTCCTTCACTAGACATTTCACAAAATATCTTTATTAAAGCAAAAAAGTTTGCTTTTGCCATTAACAATAAAACATAGCATGTTGATGGCTCTGGACGACATGTGACATGTAGCTAAGCTCCTGCACAGAGGTTTGGTGGGTGGCAAGTGGTGAGGGAAGGAGTTTCGGGCTGTATGAGGAGTAAGTGAGGTAATGGCATGGCTTTGAATGAGGGTGAGCCCAGGCCGCAAAAGGGAAGGTCCCTAAATCCAAGGCAACAGAAAGAAAGCTTGTGTACTTTAAGATATAGCCCCGGGCCAGCCATGAGTATGAGAAAGTTCACACAAGAACCAAGCTTGGTTAGGGAGTGTATCAACCTCTGACAAAGTATTTATCTTGTTACCAAGTAAAACCTCCAACACAGGTGGCCTGGTTGGTAAGGTGTCTAAACAAAAGACTTAATCTTCTATGATTCAGCTACCTGAACCTCCTAAGACTTGTCACGCCAAAAGCACGCAGAAATCAGGCTTTCTCAGAGCAGCCTGCACCTATTGTCAATCATGCCTCATGTAGTAGACCAAGTCCAATGCTGTAACTCTGTGTGTGCTTAGAGGGTCTGATGATATAATACCAGATTCATATAGCCTTCACTGCATCCATTCTCCTACCTCCACTATGCCTGTGGATAATTTGTGAGTAACCAGATTATTTATATTCATGAGCTACATTTTAATTTACTTTCTGTCTTATCTAGCACAATTCTGATCCCTTCCAGCCATTGTTATATATTATTTTGTGAAAAGTAGCACATTTTGAAGTAAACTTTCATAAAATATACTTAGAAGTGTCTCGCCAATCGATCACAGTATACATTCCAAATCTAAATATCAATTACTTTTATTTTAGTTTTTTTTTTTTTAATTTATTTATTTGAGAGTGACAGACAAAGAGAAAGACAGATAGAGGGAGAGAGAGAGAATGGGCGCGCCAGGGCTTCCAGCCACTGCAAACGAACTCCAGACGCGTGCGCCCCCTTGTGCATCTGGCTAACATGGGACCTGGAGAACCGAGCCTCGAACCGGGGTCCTTAGGCTTCACAGGCAAGCGCTTCACCACTAAGCCATCTCTCCAGCCTTCAATTACTTTTATTTTAGCTTCATATGTATTTCAATACCTTCTCTTCTTAAGAATGGATAAAACAGCAAGCTGATCAATAATTTGCTACTAAAATAAAACATGACTCACTCCTCCCCTACCCTCATGGATTTCAGATGTGGTCCTTTAGCAAGGAGAAACTCCTTGGTTTCTAGGAAGTGTACGTCACAGGGAAATTAGATGAACTATACGGCAGTCATACATTTGACCTCAGGGCTGGACAACATCATTTGCATTCCTTTCCAGTCGTGATAACCTTATTTAGACTTGTATAAAAATGAGGAGGAGGAAGATATAATTGCTCAGTCCTTCCCCCACTTATCAGTCATCATAATTCGCTGAGTGCGCAGACGGGGAGATCAGAATGTAAGAGGGATGTGAGTGATGGGAGGGGAAAAAGAAAGGAAAAGAGTCAACAAAGACTCCACAAGTCTCTCCCCGCACCTGGAGACCGCCGACTCCAGCCGCAGGGACGTCCTCCCTGGTCTGCCCTGTGGATTCTCCCCATCCAACCGTCAACTGGCCACACAGGGCCACCTTCACCTTCCCAGGCCCGTCTATCGTCATTTAGTTCCCATCTGTCCAGCCATCACCATGCTAATATCAAAGCCACGGACTTTGTTCTGTTCATACTAGCTAGTATTTTTATTGAGAATTTTAATATATGAAGATACAGTAATTTGATCATGCTTCAGTCCCTTGATCCTTTTTCAATGAGGCAAGTACATATATATTGTCCTTTTAATTTTTTTTTTTTTATTTGCAAGCAAAGACAGAGAGAGAGAGAGAGAGAGCATGCCAGTTCATTGACACTGCAAGCAAACTCTAGATGCATGTGCACCTGGCTTTATATGGGTACTGGGGAATTGAACCAGAGCTGTCAGGTTTTGCAAGCAAGCACCTAAACTGCTTTCTCCAGCCCCCCACCTTGATCTTTTCTGTCTCCTCTCCCCTATCCCAGACACCCAAGGACTCTCCTTTCTCAAGGTAGTCCTCCTTCTGTTTTGTCGCCTCATTCCTTTTGTCCTCCGTTGCCCTCCGTGTCAGGGTGTTGATGAGCTCAGAGTCACGCTGGCCTTGCGGGAGTATGGGTACTGACTGTGAGGTCACGAATGCACCAGTCGGTTCT
The DNA here is from genome assembly GCF_020740685.1 of Jaculus jaculus. Classification (NCBI taxonomy): domain Eukaryota; kingdom Metazoa; phylum Chordata; class Mammalia; order Rodentia; family Dipodidae; genus Jaculus; species Jaculus jaculus. The sequence continues at coordinate 8,645,362 of NC_059116.1, read as the reverse complement.
TGGTGGGAGGACAGTGCTCTACAGTATGCTTTTGCCCTTACATTCTTTCCATGAGCCCCCTCCCTTTTGTTATGTTCCCTGAGCCTTGAAGATTGGGGTGGAAATCTTCCGTGTTGAGCTCTTGACAGGCTCTTATTTTCTTCTTTGATGAGTTCTGGGTTTCCTTGGTGTCTACCACCTCCACAGAGACGGTTCTCTGGCTGGCAGTGAGGGCACCACTCAGATTCTTCCCGAGATGACCTCTGCAGTGGTCCCCGAGCCGTGGCAGGTGTGACGAGGACGACTTGTCCCATTCTGACCCCCAGGCTCTCTCTTCTTCTTGTCCTTTTGATGAGACTTTAGTCTCTCTAGTATTTGCCACCATCTGTAAAAAGAAGGTTCTCTAACCAAGGGTGAAATTGGCATTAATCCAAGGGCTTAAAATTACACATGCAGAGGATTTTTTTTTGACGGATTTAACATCTCTATTTAGCAAAAGAACAGTGGAAGCTTCCTTATAGGGTCCGTGACCCTCCAAGCCATAGCATTTGACTAGATTCTCAGTACCAGGCATGAATTCCTTCCCACTAAGCATGCTTCACAGCCAGTCAAAGAGCAGTTGATTGCCCCAATAATGTATGTGCCACTGTTACACACATGGATGCATACTTCCTGGTTGGTTGATTTTGTAGATTTCAGAATCCACTGATTTACAAAATCCACTTTCTAGCTTGGTATCTTCAAACAGGGTTGCATGTATATCTCAGGGTAGCCCCAGCTTTCTATGTAGTTGAAGGTGATATTTAACTCATGATCCTCCAACATCCATCTCCTACATGCTGGAGTTCAGACATGTGCCATCATGACTACCTCAAACCACTTTCTTATGGACCATTTAAATTTTTTTTTAATTTTTTTTTGTTTATTTTATTTATTTATTTGAGAGCTACAGACAGAGAAAGAAGCAGAAAGAGTGAGAGAGAGAGTGAGAGAAAGAGAGAGAATGGGCACACCAAGGCTTCCAGCCACTACAAAAGAACTCCAGACGCGTGCGCCCCCTTGTGCATCTGGCTAATGTGGGTCCTGGGGAATCAAGCCTCAAACCAGGGTCCTTAGGCTTCACAGGCAAATGCCTTACCACTAAGCCATCTCTCCAGCCCTAAAAATTTTATTTACTTATTTATGAGAGAGAGAGTGGCTGTGTCAGGGATGCTAGCCACTGAAAATGAACTCCAGACATATGTGCCATCTTGTGCATCTAGCTTACATAGGTACTGGAGAATGGGACCTGGGTCCTTAGGCTTCACAGGCAAGTGCTTTAACTGCTAAGCTATCTCTCCAGTGCCCTTTTTTTTTTTAAAGCTCCACTTCAAGTGATTTTTTTTTTTGTGTCAATGTACTCTTTTCTTTTGCTTAAATTATTCCTGCGGCCCTAGATATTGTCTTTGGCCTAAAGTCCATGTGCCTAGTGTGTTACTCCTTAATGCATAAATAGTTGATCTGTGTACAGTATAAATCTGACGTAGTTATGATTCTTCTTAATATGCTCTTCAATGCACTCCCATAGGTATAGGATGAAGTCTTAGTTCGTTTCACGGGAGTCCAAGGATATCTGTGAACTGAACTGACAGCAGTCTAATGTCATCAGAGTAAATACTGTATTAATCATAGCGTCTGGACACTGTGGGCACTTGGCACTTGTTAGTGTTAACGACTACTGTTATTTAACCCTTATTAATACACTTAGTTCTACCCAAGCCTCTGTCACCGCAAATTTATTGCACCTACAAGGCTCCCGAGGACAGAAGCTGTTTAGTTCAGTTTTCCTGCAGATTTATTTTGTATTCTAAGTGCATGCCTTCTTAATGTGCTTTGAACTAAGCCAAAGGCAGACTTTCCCATCCCAACTTTGTCTTTCCTACTACTGCTGAGATAGCCTTTCTGCTTTCATCTTTCTCTTATAAACATAGAGCAATCTCTTCCAGTATGGGTAACGGCGTGTGCGTGTGTGTGTGTGTGTGTAACTGACTGTGAGGCAGATTGTGGGATCTTGAGTCCAGAAGCTTGAGGAGCATTAGGACCAGGGACTAGCAAGATCCCATCAGCAAAACCTTCGTCTTGGCTGGCCACAAGGGGTGCGGAGAGACTCGGGCAGCAAAAGAGGATGTATGGCCTCTGTCCCTGGGTCTAGGTCAGGGCTTCTCTGATGTGGGAACCCAGGAGTTCTTAGCAGTGGGAGAGTATCGAGACAGAGAGAAGATGACAAGGATTAGAGGGTACAGGACACGAGCCACAGAGAAAGAAGGCTATCACATGTGCCTTTTCCAAGGGCTGTATTAAGGAGTTGGGTACAAAATAAAAGTAAATTTTTAAATCCAACAGGCAAAAAGTGTTCCGGTGGTGCTGCAAGCCATCATACTTCAGAAAAGAGATTACATAGGCTGGACAAGAGCATCAGCCTCACAGGAAGAAATAATTTAAATGATTTATGTGTTTGGCGTGAAAACGATTGGCTGATGAGATTCTGCCCAGGTCACAACATCTCAGGTTTCCATCAGGTTGGAGCTTGTGATGCCTTGTTTATGTTCCTGTTATTTGGTTTTAGCTACTCAATCCGTCTCTTCAGTGTTCCTGTTTACCTGAGGACTGAGCCCAGGGAGTGTGCGCCCCCAAAGCCCATTATTTCTCAGTGATTCGGGGCTCTTCACACCCTTCCAGCGCCATCTCACTTCTACCTGATGGTGATTTCCATATTCACACCCATATGCCTAGTCGCCTGAGTGTGGAAGTCCTCTTTTTCTTTTCACAAGCAGGAAAAGGGTGGGATTGAGAATAAGCTGACTTCTCTATAGTTATGAGTTCTCCACATCCAAATGGCCCTTTGGCTTGTCGGAAGTGACCACACGTGGGCTCAGTCTCGTGCCTCATCAAGCAGCACTAAGAGCATGAGATGTACGGAGATGGGAAAGCAACACCAACCGTTCACTCGAGGCATGGGGGCAGTCTTGCCCGCTGATCAAGCATGGGCATCTTCGTGGCCGTTTCTTAGAGTTTTCAAGGCCACCTTACTCTCATTCACAGCAAATCCCTGTTTGCCTGAACCTGAGTTTATAACTCATCATGAATGAAAAACCTTTCGGAGCATTTCAGCATCAGTGAGAAGCCTTTGCTCATCACATTTTTTTTTTTTTTTCTGATGAAGAGTCATGACCCTTTCCCCGTATCTGTGACTCATGTTGAAATTATACCGAATGGTTTTCTAATGTGGCTTCACAATTTTGAAGCAAGATCCTCTTTCTTCTAATCATGTTGATGTGGGTAGATAAGCACATATCTCACAACTTCAAACTTTGTGAAATAGTCACTTCAGAAATGATAATGTGGGCTCACACATGCATCACATACGCTGTTGGTAAACTTCCATTAGAGCAGCGTGACATTGAAATCTCATAATGGCTATACAGTCTTAGGTAGGACAATCTCATTTTAAAAAATACAGTTGTATACTTATCTATTTATAGGAGAGAATGAGTATTGGTGCACCAAAGCCGCCTGCCACGAGCGAGGGGCTCCAGGCGCATGCACCACTTTGTGACCTGGCTTTATGTGGGGACTGGGGAACTGAGCCCAGGCTGTCAGGCTGCGCAGGCCAGTGCCTTTAACCAGGGAGCCATCTCACAGCCGGTGAGAGGACACTTCTGAGTTTTCCTTTCTTTACATGGTGGTATCAAAAACTTTATATGGTCCCATATAACTTATCAGACACTTCCAGAGCACCTGTTCTTATTTACTCTTTTCAACAAATAAGATAAATGATTGCTTTACAGCGAGAAAATATTCAAGAGATGTGGCTCCATTGGCCATGAGTGGTGAAGGATTATGTTCACCCTGGAGGACAGCGCGCTTGCTACCACTGAGATCTTTCACATTCTTTCCAAACACACGCACTTACTTAGCAGCTGTGTGATTGCTTAGGGCACTGGCAGAACCTCCGTGACACAATTATGAGCCAACTTCCCCAGTGCCTGGCAAGGCAGTTAGCAAGCCTGAGTTCTCAGCATATGGGCTGAGTTGAATCTTTTCTGGACCGTGCTGTCTCGTGCAAGGCGTTTCCTGATTTCCCATCCCCACCCATGGCTAGTGTTTGCTCTTCATTGGAGGCTTCCAGAAAGTAGGGTCACTTTCTTATTTTCAGTGAAAAATGTATGTTTACTATTTTATGGCAAAGATAGTGGTCTTGTTTTTATTTGTACTTAAACACGATTAAGAAAGAGGCTTGTTTTATGTCATTTTATTGTGGTCCCAGGGTAACTTTGTCAGAGGCACATTACTCTGTGGCACGTTTTGTGCCTAATAGGAGAATAGCATGGCTCAGGTGTGAAGAGAGCCAGGTTTCACATTGTGACGGTAGCTGCTCCTCCACCACCATCCCCAGTAGTTGAAAAATAGTCCTTGTTTCTATAGCAATGACTTTATATTTATACATACATATATACATATATATACACACACACACATATATATATGTATGTATATTCAAGGATTATGTAACATGCTGAATAATTACACATGATGGCATCTCACCCTCATTGGTTCATTTGTTTGTTAACTTTTTTAAGGGAAAGGGCTATTTCCAAGTATTACTATGCTTTGGTGGTTGGTTGGCTGGTTAATTAACTGGTTGGACTGGGAGAGAATGTTCACATTTAATGCAAAAGGGTTTGTCCATGCATATCTGTTTGTAATTTCTTTTGCATTTGAGTTTAAACCATATATAATAATAACTTTCCTCTCATATTTACCACTCCTCAAAGTCAGCGATTTTTCAACTCTTTATTAATTTGATATAAGCCTACGTTTATACCTAATATGACTGTGCTTACATTGTTATTGCTTAAATGCATTAGTAACTGGCTATTACTAAATATATGAACATTTTCGATTTTGCCATATTTCTAATATAATATGGTCAAAATTAGAATTAGAGCAATGTTTGATGTGTACAGTTCTACATGCCTCAAATTCACAGTCGAATCATATTCTATGATGGCCTTCCTGCACATTTTGTTGCCCTGGCATTAATTATCCTGAATTATTATTGTTTTCTACTTGCTTCTGTATACATTTGATACCAACTCAACCATAAAGCATCTTCTAGATGTATACATCTACTTTTTAAAAAAGTATTTTATTTTATTTATTTGAGAGAGAGAGAGATACAGAGGGAGGGGGAAAAAAGCAGGTAGAAAGAAAGAAAATGGGCATACCAGGGCATCCAGCCTCTGGAAAAAAAAAAAAATCCAGATGCATGGGGCCACCTTGTATATCTGGGGATAAATCTAATTTTAATAAATTTAGAGACTTGAAAAAACTGAAACAAAATAAGTATTCTTAATGTAATCATTATACTGACAGCCTTTGGGCTGCTCCAAGCTCAAGGGATGGAAGGTCTCTGCCCTCAAGGGTGTGACTTCTTGTGATGCCCTGGAATCCTGAGGGGACCTGGTACCTTTCCCCTACATTGCATTCTCCCCTCCAGTACCCTTCACCATCCTCTTCCCAGCTCATTTTGATACAACTTTCTCTAGAAGCTACAGGAGAAAAGACATTAAGGGTAAACTTTTAAAGTGCTTGAATGTCTGAAAGTACCCTTTTTGCTTCCTCCTATTAAATTGAAATAATTTCCCCCTAAAACTTAAGATTTTTAAAATTGTATTCTCAGCTATGGTCTTGCTGTTAGAAAGCCCAATGTCATTATACTTTCTGATATTAATTTTGGTGTCAGGACTATGGAGGAATCGTTCTAATATCTTTAAATTTCATAAAGATGTGCCTTAGGGAGCGCTTTTGCAAAATTTTTGGGCCTTAGTAGGGTCTTTTAACCTGATGCCCTTATCATTCAGTTCTTGAATTGTTTCCTTTTTGTCATTTTCATCTATTTTTTTCTTATATTTTTAATGTCCTGTTTAATGGACAAGATGAAATACTGTCATCAATTTCTATTTACTGTGGATTCTCCCCGGGTCCTGTTGCCTGCCTTTTTACCCTTCTCTGAGGCAAACGTAACTCTGAGTTCGTAGTCTTTATCTTCTAATTTTACCTTTATGTCTTCAACACATGAAAGTCTGCCCCAATTGTCTGTGCCTAGTCTTGCTTATATGTGACCTTTAAGAAAATTTGACAATGTCTTATGCATATGTAGAGAAGTGTGGGGGGGGGGAATCACCCAATTTTTTCTTTAAAATGCCAGAGAGTAAATGCCTTAGGCTTCAGAGACCACAATGTCTCTGTCAGCACAACTCAGCTCTACCTTGTGATAGGCAACCAGATACCAATAAGTGGGTTGAGGGGGCTGGAGAGATGGCTTAGCAGTTACGGCGCTAAGGCTTAGCCAGTTCCTCAGCTCAGCATTCCAGATCTTGATCGATTTACCTTATGCTTCTAAAATTCAGCCAGGTTATTTCTCACACGTATTGAATGTCTTTCTAACATCCAAATACTGTGATAGTCTCTCCCACTCCCTTTCTTTAAGTTAACACTTTAAAACACCAGTGGTGATGATGAAAAATAAATAAATAAATAAATAAATAAATAAATAAATAAATAACCCTCACTATTTCCTTGTGTAATCTTTGGAGGGACCTAAGGTTTACAGAGCATCTATAATTACCATGGTTAATCAGATGTTTCCCAAAACTCCTGACTCCCAAGACAATGATATTCCTGCTAGTTCACTGACCACATCGTGACTAATGACAGGAACTTTTGAACTTGTGGAAGAGAAACGTTTACACTCTGGGGGCCTTTTGGTGACCCATGTGTCTTACCCGCTCCCGGATGAGCTGTCACCGCTCCTTACGTTGTGCATGCCGGAATGAAGAGACTTACCTGCAATTTTTCAAAATGTTTCTCAAGCATAAACCATAGGGTCAGTTCTGAATGATGCTTTGTTTTATATTTGACTCTTTCCTTTGTCCATACTCAAACCTTACTGGCACCCATCACCGTCCCCAAACATACGGGTTCCAGGCGAACTAGCACGGTTCAGAGTCCAGGGACGCAGATCCACAGCATAGCGTGGTAACGCTCGCGGGGAGGACAGGTACTACCAGCTGTGAAAATGCATCCTGTCTCTCGATTCTCCTGCTCGGCCAGGGAATCTTCACTCAGAAACTTGGCAAGTCTGCCACGTGGCAGCTCTGATTCGCACAATTTCTCTTGCCAACACAGAGTCAGCAAGCGTTTGCAATTTTTTTATTCTTTTTTCTTCTATCAGACATACTATGGGCCTGCTTCTTAGTCCCTAGTGTGCAGGCAGATCTCCAGATACGACTTTTTGGTTAACGGTGCCCACCCTGGCTGCCTTTAATATCACCATGTAACTTAGACCATCCGTTGGCTCCCGCCTGCACTGCCCAAGTGCAGATTCATACACAGATTCTGAGTGACCAGGAGGTTGGCTGCAGAGAGCTAAGACGCTACAGAATTAGCAAGCTCCTAGGTAACGGGTCACCATTCAAACGACACCACTGGCCTGAGGATCCACACTGAGTAACGAGGCTGTAGGCATGACCCCTTGTTATCCTGCAGCCTCCTCCCAGCCGGCAGAGTAGTGGGCACCTCTGGCATCTTGCCCACATGCTCAGCCCCCGGCTTCTGTGTGCTTGGCAGCTTGCAGCCAGGGCCTGCAGCACTCACAGAATTCTCATCGGAGGCTTGGGCCGCACCCCCAGTCATGAAGGCAAGCACGAGGTGTCCGAGGGTATTGTCTTTCCAGTGGTCATCTCATGGCCAATAGCTAATGATTTGAGGACACAGAATCCTAATCGCTCAGTTCTGACATGGAATACGGACTCTGAGTCCGCCTCCCCCTGGAGCTCTCCGAAGGTTAGCTCATGTCTGAAACCTTGATCGAAGCCTGTTTTCTCATGCTTCTTCTCTTGAAGGCATTTCCTTTATAAAACACACAAATTGGGGTAGGCTTAGGGTCTGCTTTTTGAGAAAACTCAACCTAAAATAGATGCTCTCCTCCAAAGCGATTCTTAATTTCAAAGGGTGCATGCATTTCTTTCCACTCCCCTCCCCCCATGGTCGGGTCTCACTCTAGCCCAGGCTGACCTGGAATTCACTGTGTAGTCTCAGGGAGGCCTTGAACTCTCAGCAATCCCCCTACCTCTGCCTACCGAGTGCTGCGATAAAAGGCGTGCACCACCAGGCCCAGCTTAATTTCCTAGGGAATGGAAGAAAAGAGGTGTTAGAGCAGAAAACTTCCCATCAAGAGACTGCATGTTTCTGCTTCCCAGACCCAGACCAGCTCCTGGCCTTCAGCAGTTTTGACTGAGGCACTGCTTGGATAATGGAATCCAGTTTCTGCATGCAGTTGACTTAAAGCCTTGCTTGATTTCCTGGTCTTACACAGATTCTGCTTCAGCAATGCAGGTCCTCTTGCTGCTACCCTGCTAAGCCACTCCAGAAATCATTGAGAGGTTGCCCAGTGGCACAAAAATGTCCAACCATCAAACGTCCTTATGTCCTCCTGCTCTTTGTCCGTAAGATCTGTGCCGTCAGCCTTAGCTGCAGGACCCCCAGACCTCTCCTGCTTGCCCTGCCCTCCTGGTCCGGGAAGGAACAGCAGAGCATCTGGCCATTGCCACACCCGCGCAGGGTTCCTGACCCAACGCTCTTCCCTGACACTGTGCTTTCTCATCTCGAGGAAAGACAGGAAGACCCTCCACACGCACAGCCCGCTGCCTGCCTCTGTGCCTGGCCGAACACCACGCAGGGCCGCGCTGTGTGGCGTCAGCCCTGCACACATTCTTTCGCCACAGTTTGGAATGCAGGCCCATCACGCGGGAGTGTGGCATGAAGTGTCATCATTCTAAAGGCAAGGAGTTGACCCAGAGTATTTTGAAGGAAGTGTTCACAGAATCTTACTTATCTTCATTTCCTTAAAATTGTCGCATGGACTAGCAGGGAATGGAAGGGACATTAAATACGTGCATGATCATACTCACATGCACAGAATCCGAAATGACAGAATTATATATGCAGGGCTGGACAGATGGATTCGTGGTTAGGGCATTTGCCTGTGAAGCCGAAGGACCCAGGTTCGATATCCCAGTACCCACATTACACAGGTAGACGCACAAGGTGAACATCTGTCTGGAGTTTGTTTACAGTGGCTGGAGGCCCTGGCATGCCTGTCATCTCTCTCTCTCTTTCTCGCAAATAAATAAATTAAATTAAAGAATTATATATTCAATTGGCAAGGGAACCACACAAATGTAGACTATGAAAAGCTAACTTTTGTTCACGGGACGGTGTTCATGTCTGAAGAGAGGTCTGACAACATCTCATTTTGGCCTTCAAAGGGTGAAATTAGTCACAAAAAGGTGGTTATCTGACACTACTCTCCTATGCACATGTACGGCAAGTTGGTCTCCAGTTTATCTCTGCCTATTATCTCATACTTTTACAACAGATCACGAATCTCCATCAGTGTAAAGATGGAAAGTGATGCTTTCCCATTGCTTATAAGATTCATGTTATGAATGGGGAGGAAAACAACCGCACCATGATTAATTAACAGCATGCTCATCCGCTCTGGTAAGGCTCCTTAGATAATACAAAGTTGAATCAACCTGCAACCTCCAAAGAGAACAATTATAGTTTGATTGCCTTAGCAACACCTGATGCTGCACCTTGACCTTTGTGAGTCTGACACTGGTGTGTGAAATGTTTGTTTTTTTGTTCCACTATGAAGGGATGAATGAGAATTTGGAAGCTTTTGGTAATTTTGCACATTTATTTTCTTCTGAAGACGGAGATTCAGACTTGTTCTGTTCTTTTCTAGATGTTTATGTCCCTGGGTCTCTTTGATACCTGTTCTTCAAGTTTCCATCAAGTAAATCCACTTGAGTTCTACTACAAAGTTCAGTGGAAATGTGTGGCCTGCACTGTACGCTGTCTGGAGAGTTCTGCCAACTAGAAGTAATCAAAAAGAAATTCCAAATTCACTTCCACCTCCTGGAAGAAAATTCCCATGGAAGTAATCTCTGCTTCTCTCCCTTGGGCATTTTATCTTGTGTTTTCATACTCTTTCTCAGATAGATGAATCCTTTTCTCTGTGATTCCTCCTGCCTCTCTCCTTCCTTCTTCATCAGCTTTTCATTATATACCTGTAGTTTTCCTCTGGATTCTTCTAGTTTCCTTTTTGCCATATGAATTTTCCAGCTAATCAATGAAGCAAGAGAACCCCCCTCCACCCCCAGGGGACAGAAAAGAATAAAAGAGCGAGACAGAGGCATGAGGGAGATTATGAACAACCACTCATTAATTATCAATTCATTTGATTTACTCAATTAACTCATAAAAGTCATTAATAATTTTAACTCAATTTAAAGAGGACATTTACATTGCATTAAGATGTCTTATGTTATTGCCATTATTGCCATGAAACCCACCCAGAAGTACAATTAGCTATGCAAAATATTTGCCTTGATCTTTTCTTTGCCCCACCCAATTACTGTCAGTGAGTTTCAACACATTTCTGTTTACTGACTCTTAGTTGCTGGTTCTAAAAACCCTAAGATTTTTAAAAATTCATTTTTCAAAGAAAATTTGTTTGCCTTTTTTTGTGTACACTGAACATTTTCCTTTTATCATACACAATTTAAAGCTATTTATTCATAAGTGCTCATTTGAAATAAAGGGTATGAAATTTTTAGCTGCCGTTTTTGATGGTAAGTATACTCTCAGCTTTTGATTTTCCTTTTTTAAAATCTGAACTTTCTCACTGATTTTGGCACTTTTGAGATTTTTATCCACTTGCATAGGAATTTCTATTCCATACAGATATTAAGTGTATACTGAATAAAATTTCTTTCAGTATTATTCATTAACCTCTTTTTTAAACAATAGTTTATTTTTATTCATTTATTTGTTGGGGGGAGAGAAAGAGAGAGAGGAAGAGGGAGAGGGAGAATGGGCACACCAGAGCCTCCAGCCACTGCAAATGACCTCCAGATGCATATGCCACCACATGCATCTGGCTTATGGGTACTGGGGCATCAGACCTAGGTCCTTAGCCAATTATTAAATTGAAAGCAAATGGTGGCTTACTGGAAGAGAGAATTTCAGGCAAGCATAAATAATGTTCTACTTGCTCAGCTCTCTTTATTAGCTTCTAAATATTCAGGATATTTGACCCAGCTGACCTGGCCATGTCTCACAGCACCTGATAAATATAAAGGAAATGAGAGAGAGGGAGTCAAAGAGAAAATAGAGAGACTGAAGTGAAACATTTAACGATTAACAATGGACTGTCTAAGCATGGTAACACTGTGGATTTTTTTTTAATATTTGTTTTTGTAAAATTCTAAATTTTCCAAATTTTGTAAAATTAATACCTATTTATTTCTATAATGAGAAAGGAAGATGATGTTGTTAATTTGCTATGACTTCCAACACCGGTCCTCACTCAGTAGTGTTGCTCACAATGGGATATATCCTCTTGCCTAATTCTTGTCCGTCCTTACACTCAGCTCCGTGCTGTTCCCCTAAGCCTCTGACCTCAATGCCTGTCCACACTTCCTGGTGCAGACATAGGCTTCTCTCTATGAGCTGCACCCACCTCTAACTATTTATTTGCAATGAGTACTGACCTAGCGTTTCTCTGACAGAAACTGACCTGAGGTGGGGGTGAATCAACTGTGTTAGACTGAATGATATTTAAAACCCTGCCACCCAGCGTGGCCACTGTCTTCCTTTCTCCTAATCCATGTGTACCTCTGTGGTGTGACTGCAGGTTTAGGCCATGGATTAAGGCGGTGTCTCTTATGGGAAGAGAGGAAGCGTGTGGGTCATTGGATGGGGACAGAGCGGGACATGAAGTTCAGAGAGAGTTTATGGGTAAACAGCAGAGAGAATGGCATATCTATCTAGACCCAGAGTTAAAGACATTGAGATGCCTGGATTTGTAATCATGGGCGATAGGTATTAAAAGATCATGGAGGGATGGAGAGATTGCCTAGTAGTTAAGGCACTTGCCTGCAAAGCCTAAGGACCCAGGTTCAATTCCCCAGAACCCATGTAAGACAGATGCTCAAAGCAGTGCATGCACCTGGAGTTCATTTGCAGTGGCCAGTGGCCCTGGCACACCCATTTTTCCCTCCCTCCGTCTGTCCCTCATAAATAAATATTTTAAAATATTTTAAAAATTCGTGGAGAAGGGCCCTAGATGAGCTTTTAAACCCAAGAGATCAACCATATTTTTGTAAGACTTCAACTTTTTGCATGTTTCTTTCAAAGTACATTAATTTTCATTAACCAAGTTCTCATTTGTTCTGCTGTGCCTCAGAGGAAATGGGTAAAAAAAAAAAGACGGTTTGTCAGGAGCAGATACATGATATGAAACCAGAAGGGAGACTAACTGGTGGAAGGCAGGGAGCAGGCAAGAGAGAGGGAAGTGGTGGCAAATGTGAACAGAGGGCAATGATATATGCATAAAAATATCTTAAGGAAACCCATTATTTTGTATGAAAACTATTTTTTTTTAAAGAAAAATAACTACACTTTACTTCCCACCTTGAAGAAGGTTTTGTTTTTGTTAAGGAAGGAAAATTTTCATACTTGGGAAGGTATGATGTATTCCTCTTATTTGAGACCTTAAAATTCTATTATTGAGAGGGAAAGATGGCTCAGCAGCAAAAGCTGCAAAGTCTGATGGCCCAGGTTCGATTCCCCAGTACCCACGTAGAGCCAGATGCACAGGGTGGCGTGTGCATTTGTTTGCAGTGGGAGGAGGCCCTGGCCTGCCCACGCTGGTGCCTGCCCTCTCTCTCCCTGCCTCTTTCTATCTGTCTCTCTCAAATAAATAAATAATAAAATATTTTTAAAATTCCATTGCAATGTTAATTACAATAATAGTCTTATTTTTTTTTAAATTTTCTCTCCTTCTCACACCAGATTGGAAACTGGGGAACAGAGACCACAAATTCCCCTTCTTTCATATCCTCCATGCTTTCTGTACTCTCAGATGACAGTAATAAATGATTCTTCACGTTTTCATGCAGTAGGGTTCTCCACCCCAACACAGCCGACAGGCTGGCTACCTCCTGCTGGGTGGTGGGCAGTGCTTCTGCCTTCCACTCTCCAGACAGAAACCTCCCTACCCAACATCCGAGCATCAAGTGTCTCCACACATCGCCAAATGCTGCCTGAGGTCAAGCTCACGCTTGGTCAAGAAGTGTGATGAAGAACGCTGTGACATTCACTTTGGGCTTTTACATCAAAGATGGTCATTAAAAGTTGAATGAAAGGTGTTCATGTTAACTTTACATCAAAAGAAAAGCACTTCATAATTGCCAGCACATCAACACTGAAGCCTAAACTGACTTCAGAGACACGGAAGTATTCATTAAGGGGCAGGAGAGATAGCTCAGCCATTAAGGCATTTGCCTACAGAGCCTAATGACCTGGGTTTGTCCCCCTGTGCCCACGTAAAGCCACATGCACAAAGTGGCTCATGAATCTGGAGTTCCTCTGCAGCAGCTGGAGACCCTGGCACAACCACTGTCTCTCTCTCCTTCTGTCTCTTGCTCTCTCTGTCTCTGTCTCTCTCTCTCTCTCTCTCTCTGCTTGAAATTAATAAAATATTTTTTTAAAAAAAATCAGTAAGTGGGCTGGAGAGATGGCTTAGCGGTTAAGCACTTGCCTGTGAAGCCTAAGGACCCCGGTTCGAGGCTCGGTTCCCCAGGTCCCACGTTAGCCAGATGCACAAGGGGGCACATGCATCTGGAGTTCGTTTGCAGAGGCTGGAAGCCCTGGCACGCCCATTCTCTCTCTCTCCCTCTATCTGTCTTTCTCTCTGTGTCTGTCGCTCTCAAATAAATAAAAATTTTGAGAAGAAAAAAAAAATCAGTAAGTGTTGTTCTGAGTTATGGTTTTGACATCTTCATAGAGCATACTGGCCATTACACACATATGTATCATGTGTGTGTGTGGTTGTGTGTGTGTGTGTTCGTGTACATGTAGATTATTACATATGCATGCTTGTATTTTTCACTGTGGATTTATTGCTTCTCTGAACATAAAGACTGCTAGGTAAGATGTGTGTACAAATACTTTCTCCCAATTTTTGATTTGCACTTGTGATCAAATTGTTGACAATGTGCATAGTTTATTATGCTTATGTGGTACATTCATTAAGTTGTAAAACAGCCATTTGTAATAAAGGAGATATTGAATGTTTCCCTAGCCCATGTTTTTAGAATTAAGCTCCCACTCTCACCTCAGGCCAGTCTTGGGGTCTTCCTAACTCCAGTGTTCCACAACCTAGTTAGCACTGGCTTTTGCTGGGGGAGGTCTATGCAAATCTCCACCACAAGGGGTCAGGCTTGTTCAAGAAAACAGTACAGTAGGTGAAAAACACCTTCATTCACTCTGAAAAGAAGCGGGAGAGAGGGTAGGATCAATCTAACCTAAACCTTCTACATCTTCCCTCCCTCCCTCCCTCCCTCCCTCCCTCCCTCCCTCCCTCCCTCCCTCCCTCCCTCTCTCTCTCTCTCTCTCTCTCTCTCTCTCCTCTCTAACTCTTGTATATTATATTCTTCTTCATTTTATTAGTGGGCACTGACCTGTGACTCCCAGTACCAGCATGGGGCTATCATCCACAATGAGCTTTCGATCAGAGAAACCTACAAGGTTTCCTAAAAGAATGACAGACTTCTGTCAGAGTACTTGATGACCCACCAAAGGCCAGTGGTAAGACCCTACTGCTGAAGACAGCATATGCAGCTGACATGTAAAATGGAACGGCATGGCTGGAAGCCAGGAGAGAGTCAGTCCCCAGTCACTCAGCGTGTCTAGTGCCAGAAGGTGCTACATGGGCCACTGGAGGAAATAACCAATATCTGACCAAGCAACTCATGGTCTAACCTACTTAGCAACAAATAACCAGTTGTGATGCCCACACAAGTGCAGTAGTGGCACACGGCCATGGTGAGGAACCAACTGCTCTTGATTTGGCTAACTGATCCCCTCAGTGGTATGGAACCCATAGCTGGAGCTGGGAAACAAGTCAGAATCATATCCAAACATAAACCCTCTCTCCAATATCAAGCTACCATTAATCATGGGCTACAAGAAGACCTACACCTATTAAACTCTCTATTAAAAAAAAAGCAAGGGTTATTTCATTTGTCCTGGAACTAACTTACTCTCCATTGGAGAATCTGCTTCTCTTTTTCAGATAGATGCAGATCCTAAGGAGAGAGCCACCCCATCATACCTCAAAAGAGTCCCGGCTGAAACTAAGGAAAATTAGTGAAACAAGCAATGGTGCTCTTTTCCTGATGAACCGGATACCAGCACAAGGGGGAAGGAGACCAACACAGAGAAAAATCACCTCCTACCAAATCAGAGAGCCAGAGCCTCAGAGGCCCCCAACACCCCATCACTGAAGCAGACCAAAAATGAACCCAACATGGCTCAGAAATATTTTGCGAAGAGGGGACAGAAAGAATGTCAGAGCCACATGTTGGGTCATGATATGCAGAGACATTTATCGCACCAATACCCATATACCTCAACAAGGAGGGGCCAGTGGGGAGGGGGTAGGTCATGGATGAGCCTAACAATGCTACCAAACTGCCTGTATTTACTGAATAGAAAACTAATTTTTTTAAAAAAGAAGAAGCCTTGCAGGGCACACACGTGTGCGTGGGAATCTGCATCCAGACCTGACGTGGCTTAGTGATTCTTTTCTATTTCCTCCAAAAGATAAAATAGCTGTTCCCTACCATGAAGATGGTGACTGAACACTTGATAACAGGAAAACCTGGGGCTGGAGAGATGGCTCAGTAGCTAAGGCGCTCGCCTATAAAGCTTGATGACCCTAGTTTGAGTCTCCAGTACCCAAGTAAAGCCACATGCACAAATTGGTGCATGAATCTGGACTTTGCTTTTGGTGGCTACAGGCCTTGGTGTGCCCATTGCCATTCTCTCTCTCTCTTCCTGCCTGCATATATGTATCTAACTACACACATATATATACATACATACACACACACACACACACACACACACACACACACACATATATATATATATGTATATGTATATACTCAAGGTGCATACACCACTTTGTGGATTTGGCTTTATGTGGGTGCTGGTTATTATTATTAACACAAGTTATTAGGCTTTGAGACCAAATGCTATAACTGCTAAACCATCTTTTCAACCTCCAGTTGCTTTTTTTTTTTTTTTTTTTTTTTTTGGTACTTTTATTATTTGAGAGCGACAGAGAGAGAGAGAGAGAGAATGGCCACACCAGGGTTTCCAGCCACAGCAAACAAACTCCAGACGCGTGCGCCCCCTCGTGCATCTGGCTAATGTGGGTCCTGGGGAACTGAGCCAAGTCGGGTCCTCCTGCTCATCCGTACCTCTCAGCCATGGAGCCATGTCCTCAAATTCTCATTACCCACTCTTTGTTGGTTTTTGTGTTTTTAGTTTTTCGAGGTAGGGTCTCACTCTAGCACAGGCTAACCTGGAATTCACTATGTAGTCTTGGGGTGGCCTCGAACTCACAGTGATCCTCCTACCTCTGCCTCCCGAGTGTTGGGATTAAAGGCATGCGCCACCATGCCCGGCTTCCTCATCCACTCTTGATGGAGTTGCATTGGATTGCCTGCTGCAAGATTAACTGTTACATCTCTGTGTGCATTGCACAGGATCGGGCTTGATGAACTCTCAGTGGTCAAATTGGAGACATTTTATACATGAAAAAGAACAGAAGTTAATGGACTTAATACCCTGACCGCATAAGAATGTATGCACGGATGAGAGACAGAAGAACTATTATTTGCTGATGAATGTTTGTTGACTAAACATAGAAAGAATTCAGCAATATGGTTTTATTATTTTTTATCCAAAATCGAGTTGTCTTTCCTTATAGGGATCATCAAGAGATAACACTTCGAGATTGTGGGTAGAGGAACTGTACTGTCTCCAAGCACCCCTGGGAAGACTTACTAACCTGTCTAAACTGCCTGCAGCTTGCAGTTCCTTACCACGGAACTAGGCGCCCACCATACCTGGTTATATTTACTGCACGTGGTTATGATCATGCTGATGCTCTGAGAAGAGACTACACTTCAAGAAACCTAAGTGTGCTGTGATGTAAAGGGAAAATTGCAGAGGAACTCCCAAAGGTGTCTGTCCTTTTTATCTCCAGAACTGAATTCCACCACCTCTCAGAAAGACACAGGCCATTAACCAGGGCTGTAGGTACAGGTGCCTAGGGCTTGTGATATCTCCAAGCAGCACACAGAAACACTAAGAACAAACTATCCGAGCAGCACTCGAAGACATTTACGTGAAAGTCCCCGTGAGAAGCACCAGGGGTATGTCAAATCAAGTGAAGATCAGCCTTGTTTGTGAAGTCTGTTTGGACAGAATGGTGGTGGAATATGCTGTCAAATGAAATGACAGGGCGTGAGTGAAGGAGAGATTAGATCTAAGTGAGGGACATGAAAGAATGATGGCTTCATGTAGATTCAGCTCAACTTTGATGAACATTTGCACAGGCAGATGGCTGCTAAGCACAGCCAAGCACTGACGAGACTCCATGGGCCAAAACCTAAAGATATGAATGTGTAGGGCATGCACAAGACCCGGGTCAAACATGACTGTGTCTGGAAATATATGTGGAAGGCAATGGGGCAGGATGCTGGCTAGCTCCGCTTGTGGGGTTCTTATATCCAATGGTAGTGAAGAGACATTTGATGCAGGAGAGACTCATGCATACTCAAAAATTATTTTAACCTTTCATTGCTGGAAAAAGCAATGTAAGAGGGTTGAAAAGATGGCTCAATAGTTAAGGTGCTTGCCTGTGAAGCATAAGGTCCCAGGTTCCATTCTCCAGGTCCCACTGAAGCCAGATGTACATGGTGGCACATGAATCTGGAGTTTGTTTGTAGTGGTTAGAGGCCCTGGTATGCCCATTCTTCTCTCTGTGTCTCTTTCTCTCTCTGTCTGTTATTCAAATAAATAAATAAAAATAAACCAAACAAAAATTAAAAAGAAAGAAAAAATCTGACCCAGATGATACTCAAAAAATGCAGCTTCTATTATGGAAGCATGTCCCTAAGTCTCATCCCTGCCGTATCAGCTACACCCTGCTTGCACGTTATCTGGTTATTGCAGCCATGGGCAAACTACCTTAAATTCTATCATTTTCTGCTTGTAGTCCCTAAGCTTGTAGCCCAGAAATTTAACCTGCCAATAGTGTAACTAATTCAGGATGATGTCAAATCGCCTATAATACTGTATAAAAGTACTCTGGGACACCAGAACTAGACTATCAGTCTTTCCAAGCTATTCCCCCTGAGTCCATGTCAATATGAATAAATTTTCTGGTTCTCCATCCTTTCTCTGGTCCAGGTTCTGTGTGACTCAGTTTCCAGTAACAATAACATCGCAGTGAAAGGGCATGGCAGAGGAAAACTGTTCACCCATGCCAACAGAAAGCAGAGAGAAAAAGAGTAAGGGGCTAGGTACCGGTTACACTCTTCAAAATTATTCGCCAGTGATCCACTGGAATTACACCCCACCTTCTAGTTTCCATCTTCCCGCAATTGTCATCAAATTGTTAGTATATCAATAAAGTAATCTACTGATGAGGTTCGAGCCCTCATGCCCCAGCCATCGCTGAACAGTGCTGGATGCAGGTCCAAATCTTCAACCCAGAGCCTTTGGGGAGGATGACGCTTCATATCTAAGCCATAACAAGCATGGCCTTGGAAGACTTTGGAAGAGAGAGACCGTGTGGTAATGCCGTGTCTCAGGTCAGCAGCTCTCAGCCCTGGACTCCTGCATGGTGGTGGCTCTCATCTCTGTAGAAAAGGAGAAAGGACAGCAGTGTAACCATTTCTGATGAGCAGGTGACAATGCCCCACAGTCCATTTGGCCTATGGCCGGTCCCTGGCTGTATGCTGAACATACGAACTATCCTGCAAATGGCAGCAGCGAAATGGTTAGATCCCCAGTGCAGTCGGCTTGCCGCACCTCGTTGATCAGAATGACAGAATGAACAAACGAAGAACTGGTCCTTAAAGAGCTTCAAGTAAGCAATGCAACGAAACCAGAAAAAGGTGCACGGCTATGATTGAAATTATTCAAATAAATTTTCAAAAAATTTTTTTTTCCAGTCAACCCATAGGGATGGCTTCAGGTGCAGTGTTGAAATAGCCCATGAAGCTCCTCACTGTGACCCAACAATGTTCTTGGGTCACAACGTGATCAGGAACCCTTAAGGAAGGGGCAGGTAAGTAGGAGCAGGGTGGAGGTGTTCGAAAATTAGTACATCTGCGTGGTTCTGAAGGAAGTATTGTAAGACGAGTGCTTCCCAACTGCTGTCACGGGTAGACTAGCTAAATGTAGGCTCTGAGTAGTATCATCTTGTCACCAAGTTCCTCACTTTAGTCTCACTGGAGCAAGAGATCAGCTCCAGAGGTGCTGGATGGTTGAAGGTTTACCTGAGCTCGCTGGGGAGCGGCCTTAGTGACTAAGGCACTTGCCTGGGAAGGTTAAGGACCCAGGGTTGATGGTGAACTTGGGTATCCATGTCAGCCAGATGCACTAGGGGGCGCATGTGTCTGGAGTTCTTGTCTGGAGGCCTTGGTGTGCCCATTCTTTCTCTCTTTCTCTCTCTCTCTCCCCCTCGTCTCTTAAATAAATAAAATAAAAGAGTTACATGAACAATTTATTTTTACTTGACATATAAATTGCTCAATTTGAATTTTTGTCACTTAGGTAGTCATGTCTTAGATTTTTTTTCCTTACTGGAGTAATATGGAATCTTATGGTTGTTTTAATTTGCATTTCCCTGAGGGTTAGGAATGCTAAAGATTTTCTTTTTTTTTTTTATTTTATTGTTTTTTATTTGAGAGCAACAGACAGAGAGAGAGAGAGAGAGAGACAGAGAGAGAATGGGTGCACCAGGGCCTCCAGCCACTGCAAATGAACTCCAGATGCATGCGTCCCCTTGTGCTTCGGGTTTATGTGGGTCCTGGGGAATCGAGCCTCAAACCGGGGTTCTTAGGCTTCACAGGCAAGCGCTTAACCACTAAGCCATCTCTCCAGCCCTAAAGATTTTCTTAAGTGTGTTATCCATTTGTATTTCTTCCTCTGAGAAGTCCCTATTCAGTTCCCTACCCCATTTTTGGAGTGGGTTGTTTATTGTTTAGTGTTTTTGAGTTCTTTGTAAATTCTAGATATTAAGCCTCTGTCAGTGATATAGCAGGTAAAAATGTTCTCCCATTCTGTGGGTAATTTACTGGCTCTGCTTATGGTATGTTTGTCTATGCCAAAGCTTTTGAGCTTCATGAAATCCCATTGGTTGAGAGATTGTTTGATTTCCTGGGCTACTGGGGAATTGGTCAAGAATTCCTTTCCCATTCCTATATCATAGCCAACGGTGTGAGCAAGCAAATTTCTGACTACTCAGAAGTAACCAGCCTGATGAGGTGTGCAGTGAAGTGGTGGCCCACAGCCTTGGGGGATAACCAATGGCTTCTTTACTGGCTGAGAGACCCACTGAGTGGGAAAGAACCCATATCTGGAACTGGGAAACAGATCAGAATCCTGTGGACAGAGATTATGCTCTCCAGGGCCAAGCTCCCATTCCTCTTTGGCTAAAAGAGGGGTTAAACCATCAAACTCTCCCTAAATGAATAACATCTATCCAATTTAACCTATGCTGACTTTATGCTCCATTGGAGAATCTGTTTTGTTTTGTTTTTTTTTTCAGATGTTAGCAAGACCTGAGGAGATAAACCACCCCTCCCATCTCAGTCAAGACACAGACAAAAAAAAAAAAAAAAAAAAAACCCACAGAGGAAGTGGGGAGACAGCAAGAGCGCTGCTTCCATGGTGAGCCTGACAATCAGCACCAGGGTGAAGGAGACGGACCCTGAGGACACTCAACACCCACCAAAGCAGAGGTCCAGAGGCTCCTAAGAGCTCATCACTGAAGTAGACTTAAAACACACCCACCAATGGCTCAGGGAATTTTGCAGAGGGGCTGAAGGATTGTAAAAGCCACATGTTGGGATGTGGTGCCCAGAGGCACTGCCTCCCATCAGTGACTGACTGCTGCTTCCACAACACATAACCCACACCCCCATGGGGAATACCAGCAACTGCACTGAGGAGGGACCTTCAGAATGAGGGTAGGGGTAAGGGAAAAGATGGTACCAACACATGATGTAGTCATACAAAGTATGTTCTTAATAAAAAAAAAATCGTACTTCATATAGAAACATGTGACTTTCCTGCTCTGATGAATTACTCGTATAAAATGTTCTATATTGGTTTGCCCTTGATCCTTTGGCTGCTGAGGACTTTTCCTATTTGACAGCACCAGGTGGAGTTTGTTTTAAAGGTTCAGTTTAGAGATTGATTTATTATTCTGGCATATTTTATGCCCTTGCTCCTTTTTTTCTGTCAGATTTTAATGTCAAGATCAGAGAGATTAATTCATATTTCATGTCAAATTTTAGTTTTCATCTCATGCCAACGTTTTCTTAAAACAGAGAAACAATGATTCAGCATGCATCTGCTAGCTCAGGGTTTCACAGAGCACAGCCCTAGGGCAGCCTCTCCACATTCCTCCCAGATCGCAGCTCTGCGAGCATTCCAGCCTCCTGAGCAGCGAAGCCCTTTCATTACCACCACTATTGTCTACTCTTTTCATGTGTTTGTTTGTTTTTTGTTTTTTTTTTTTTTTGAGTATTTTTGTTTGGTTTGGTTTTTACTGTTTGGTCTGATTTGGGACAGTCTCCACTGTGTAGCCAAAGCTGGCTTGGAATTCTCCGACCTCCCCACTCAGCCTACCTAGCGCTGGAATGACGGGTGTGCCCACCACACCAGGCTTCTCTTGAGTATTCTATATAGGGTACCTGGTACGTCCAAGGACAAGGAAGCCAGTATGCAGGGTGAGAGGTACAAAGATTTTCTTGTTGTTGTTGCTTTGAGGTAGGGTCTCGCTCTACCCCAGGCTGACCTGGATTCATTTTGTTGTCACAGGCTGGCCTCAAACTCACAGCACTCCCCTCCAAAGTTTTATTTTATTGCTAGCATTTACTTATTGGAGAGAAAAGGCAGCTAGAGAATGGGCATGACAGGTCCTCCGGGCACTGCCCAAGAACTCCAGATGCATACGTCACTTTGTGCATCTGGCTTACGAGGGGACTAGGGAATTGAACCTGGGTCCCTAGGCTTTTTAGTAAAGCACTTTCACTGCTAAGCCACCTCTAAGTTTTATTTATTTATTTAGTTAGTTAGTTAGTTTATCAAGGTAGGGTCTCACTGTAGCCCAGGCTGACCTGGAATTCACCATGTAGTCTCAGGGTAGCCTCTTACTTACAGCAGTCCTCCTACCTCTGCCTCTTGAGTGCTAGGATTAGAGGCATGTGTCACCATGCCTGGCTACGTTTATTTATTTATTTATTTTTTTAATTTTTTTTTTTTAAATTTATTTGAGAGAGACAGACACAGAGAGAAAGACAGATAGAGGGAGAGAGAGAGAATGGGCGCGCCAGGGCTTCCAGCCTCTGCAAACGAACTCCAGACGCGTGCGCCCCCTTGTGCATCTGGCTAACGTGGGTCCTGGGGAACCGAGCCTTGAACCGGGGTCCTTAGGCTTCACAGGCGAGTGCTTAACCGCTAAGCCATCTCTCCAGCCCTAAGTTTATTTTTTTTTATCAAGTATCAAGTAAGATATTTTTAACCAAATATACTAACTGAATGCATTGGGAGTTACATAACTCCGTGGTCACTTGACTGGGTGGCATGTGCTCCACACACATTTAAATTGTTTTCAAATTAATTGATTAATTATTTTTTAATTAAACATGTACATACTTAGTATGTAAACTACATATGTTGGTACCATCCTTTCCCTCATCCTGCCCCTTTTCTGAAGAGGCTTTCCTCACTGGGGATGCAGCTCAACCCCATGGGGATTCTGGGTCATGCACTATGAGGGTGGGAAGGCAATGTCACTGTGCAAAATATTCCAACTTGTGTCTCTAACAATCTTTCTGCGCCTTCTTCCACAAAATTCCCTGAGCCCTGCTGGGAACATTTTAAGTCTACTTCAGTCATGGGTGCTTAGGAACCTCTGGATCTCTGCTTTGGGAGGTGTGGAGGGTCCTCAGTGTTTTGTCTCCTTCTCCCTTGTGCTGATATCAGGTTCACTGAGAAAGCAGCACTCTTGCTCACTTCCCCAACTCCTCTGAGATTTCAGCTGGTGCCAGGATGGAGTGCGCTCAAGTCCTGCTCCTATCTGAAAAAGAGAAGCAGATTCTCCAATGGAGAATGGAGTCAGCACCAGTTAAATGGAATAACCTTTATTAATTTAGAGAGAATTTAAAGGGTGTAGACTCTCTTATAGCCCAAGTGAAATACATATTTTCATTTGAAATAAAGGAAATTTTATTTAATCTATTCTATCTACTAAGTTCATTAATAGTTTAAGCATTTTTAAATCAATATTTTTAGGGTAAATGCGATTATATTTAACTTTCTAATTTCCTTTATTAATTTGCCAGTGGTTGATTTAGGGGTGTATTCCATTGCTTTTTAACAATTATTCTCTCTGTGCATCTCTCTGTGTCCCTCTCTCCTCCTTCTCTTCTTTTTTTAAAAAAAAATATCCATTATTTATTTCTTTATGAGACAGAGCGAGCCTGACCACACCAGGGTTGCTTGTCTCTCTATGCAAACAAAATCAAGATATGCACCCCACTTTGTGCATCTGGCTTTACAGGGGTACTAGTGAATTGAATCAGGCCAAAAGGCTTTGTAAGCAACTGTCTTTATAGCCACCAAGTGATCTCCCCCACCTCCTTTTGATAGCTATGTTGATATATTTGTTCTGTTGGATTTTTCCTTATCTTCATTAGGCAAGTGTAATTCACAAAATTGTGTTGAGGATGGCATCCTTTGGATGCTAAGAAGTGCTGTATTTTTCTGGGTGGTGATTAGGGTATGTGACTGCATGTTCTCAATTCATCATTCTTATCAAGCACAGACTTCAGTCCCTGCCACAGTGCAGGAGACAGGAAACCTTAGGTGGAGGTAACATTTTCTCTTGCACAGTGCCACTGAGTAGTCTTTCTGTGTGAGGGATCTCAGCAAGTGGGCGTTAGAGGAAGCGCATGGGTGTAGATGCGGCTGGGGGAGGTGTGATGGAAGTTCAGAGAGACACAGCAGAGAAATGAAGGCATAAAGTAATGAATTCAAGGACTTAATTAAAGTTTGACCCTAGTCAATCAACATTCAAAACCACATTAGGGGATGGGGTTGGGGAAATAAGGCAAAAGGTTTTTTTTTTTTTGGTTTTTTTTTTTTTTTTTTTTGGTTTTTTGAGGTGGAGTCTTACTCTAGCCCAGGCTGACCTGAAATTCACTACGGAGTCTCAGGGTGGCCTCGAACTCACGGCGATCCTCCTACCTCTGCCTCCCAAGTGCTGGGATTAAAGGCGTGTGCCACCACGCCCAGCTATGACTTGAGTTTTAAAACCAAGGAAAATGCTAAAGCAATGAGGAAACTGACCAGATACCTAGAACATCATCCATCATAGAATTTAGAAAGAAGAAAATGGGTGAATTTACTCAGGGACAAATCTTGGTAAATTTAATTACAAAAGGAATTCACTATCTTTCCAAATACCTCTTCCGTGACTGGATTCAAAAGCACCCCATAAAAAGGTATGGGCTAATTAAGCTTCGTGATTCTACTTGCTGGGAATGGCCAGGGCCAGCGGCTTCATGACCAGCAATCTTCCCTCCATGGGAGGTGGCTGCCACACCCTCCGCAAACATGCACCTGGCAACAGAGCCACCGCGGGAGGGGGAATTGTCGCGCTTCCAGCAAGAGCAGTAGCTCCTGGGAATGTCTGCTGCTTCGTGGGATCCGCCTGAACTAGAGAGGGATGGGTGTCCCAGGTAAAAGGACCGTAATACCCTCGAAATCTTACTTTTGTGGAACATAATTCTCCTAACTACATAAGTCCCTCTTCTCTTAATCACATTTTTCTTTTTTTCCTTTTTTTTTCCTCTCTCTCTCTTTCTTTCCTTTCTTTTTCCTTCTTTTTCCTTTTAATCGTGCTCACCAAATGAGGCACGAGTGAAAAAAAAAAAAATTAAAAGACAAAGGAAAAATAAATCCATCCTTAAACTGAGTAAGTCAACAATCTGAACTACTTTAATATATTACATGCACTATGTAATTATTTCTCTTTACCTCTCCGGCTGGACCAGCATTAATTGTCTTCTCGGGCTTCTTGGGCTACTGCTGGAAGTACTTAATTTGGAAACTGCTGTGAGTCAGACGTTAGCTAAGGCAGTGGAAGGCATTTACAACAAATTCTGGGAATGTGTGAGCAGGGTGCACCTTGTACAACGGGGGCGTGAAGCACTACTGCATGAAAAGCCCTCCAAGCTGCGAGCAAAGGTTATTCACAATATCGCCAATATTTCCTTAGTTATATAGACTACTGATTTCTCTTCAGCTCTGTCAAGATGGGAGTACTGTACCCACTTAAAGCTATTATGAATAAATATAAGGTTTTTTTTTGTTTGTTTGTTTGTTTTTTAAATTTTTATTTATTTACTTATATGAGAGCGACAGACACAGAGAGATTGAATGGGCGCGCCAGGGCTTCCAGCCTCTGCAAACGAACTCCAGATGCGTGCGCCCCCTTGTGCATCTGGCTAACGTGGGACCTGGGGAACCGGGCCTCGAACCGGGGTCCTTAGGCTTCACAGGCAAGCGCTTAACCGCTACGCCATCTCTCCAGCCCTAAATATAAGTTTTAAAATCATGAAGATTAAGAAATAATATCATCACATAGAACAAATATACTTAGGAATGATTTTCGCAGAAAAAGAGACCAATCCCACAAAGTAAAGAAAGTGATTAATATTAAATTTATTGTTCTGGGATATTAAAAGTTGGGTAGGAAAAATGGTTTAATAGATCTGGCCTAAACAGAAGTTGAACTTAAGAAGCTAGATAGTGTCCTTGACTCACTTAAAGTAGGGATACAACTAAAATCTAACATATGTGAACTCAGAACTATTTATTCTGGAATATGCTTTCCAAATAAAACCAGAAATGCAGAATGGCACTAAGATTATATCACAAGCATAAGTAAGAAACTTGCATTAGGGTCTGGAGAGGTGGCTTAGTGGTTAAGCACTTGCCTATGAAGCCTGAGGATCCCAGTTCGAGCTCAATTCCCCAGGACCCACCTTAGCCAGATGCACAAGGGGGTGCACATGTCTAGAGTTCATTTGCTGTGGCTGGGGGCCCTGGCACACCCATTCTCTCCCTCTCTCTCTATCTGCCTCTTTCTCTGTCTGTCGCTCTCAAATAAATAAATTTTTTAAAAAACTGGCATTAAATAATCATATCTACACACAAAGCCATCATAAATTTTTGCTTCCCACAGAGGCAGAGAGCAGAGAGGGGGGAAGGGAGAAACTGACCAAAGGCATCAAAGAAAATTCTTGGGCTCCTTGTTCAATGCTCTACAGGTCTACATCTCGGGAGCATGTCAGTATAAAGTTACCTACCATGCATTATCTTCCTGCTAACTTCTGCTTCTTCCAGCGGCCTTCTAAATAAAGCCAGGGTGTCATTTCCATTTTAGAGATGTCTATACCTTGCCCAAGAGTGTTGACAACTGCATGCGGAGAGTCGGGGTATCAGTTTAGGATAGAACAGCCAGTCAGGTGCTTCCCACCATGCTCCCAGGGGTCCTCTGAAGAGGGACTTCAGTTCGCTTAGAGGCCAGGAGAAAAAGAGAGCTTGAAAATAAAAATGGAGAAAACAATAACTTTTTTATTTATGTCAATTAAACTAAGACAGTGCTCGTAAGTACTCTACACCCACTGGTTCCTTTTTCTAGTGTCAGCACTTTGGCTTCAGATGAGGCCAACAGTTCTTATTTTCATAAGCTTTGTGACCTCACCACGCTAAAAATAATGGGATTTCTCTGGAAAGCAACAATCTCAGTAGTGGCAACATAAGTAAAGTTCTGAATAAACACAAGAAATAAGTGACGTAATTTTTAACCAAATACAGTTAATAGCATGTTATAACTTAAACCAATGAAATTGAGCTAAAGAAAAATGAGGTCATTATTCTACAGGAGATAAGTGAAAAAAAGACAAACATTGCTAACAAGCTTGACCATATCACATTTTTGTTGTGCCTCTACTGAGTGAGTTCTACAAAGTCATTCAATCCAAAAATTCTGAGGAATCAGAAAAACGTCCGAATATAAACTCAAGGGTAGAACATTGACCTTGAGCCCTCTGGCCCATCCCCAAACACCTCCAGCACCAACCTCCTTGTGGATGTCCTTGGAGACCACAGTGCGCCCTCTAGTGGTGACGCTTGGCAAGTTAGTTACCGAGGAGTCAAAAGAAGGGTCATTCCCAAGGCCGATATGCAAGCTAGATCATCTTGGTCCTCATCAAAGCCGATTTGGGGCAGGTTCAGACCCACCAATGTGTCTCTCAAGTGGGATGAACTTAATGCAGTTTTTAAAACACTTTTAAAAAGAGACTCCTTCAGTAATTTATGGATAA